>NW_015172676.1:98888-100746 GCF_001447785.1 Gekko japonicus
TAATATACAAAGGAGTTCCTGCTACAAAAAGAGCCCTGCGGGGGCCTTTGGCATAAATGGCATGTCTGAAGAAGAAGAAGAAGAAGAAGAGGAGGAGGAGGAGGAGGAGGAGGAGGAGATTGGATTTATACCCCACCATTCACTACCCAAGGGAGTCTCAGGGTGTGGTCAGATGGTGTGCCGGAGCGGTTTAAACTGCTCCGGTTCCAATCAAATTGTATCTGATCCGGGACAAGCGCGGTCACATTACCCTCTCTCGCAGCGTAGCACATTGCTCCCGGGCGTCCAAACAGCAGCTCGAGAGGAGAGGAGGAGGGGAGGGCAGGGGGTGGGAATCCTCTGGGACCCAAACAAAATGCACATCCAAGGCAAGAAAGCCCTCTACCCGGAGGAGCTCTCCCCACCGGCCCCATCGCTCCCAGAGACCCCCTTGGGAGCAGATGGGTCGCGTCTAGCCGGCACGCGGAGGGCGGGAAAGTCTGTGTAATCCCTGTGGTCCCCCACCCCGTTCCCTGAGGGGGACTGGTAGGAAGGCTCTCATAGGAGCGCTTCAAGAAGTCGCTGAGCCCGAGTTCCCGCCTCCTTGCCTGCCTCATTCATTCCCACCGTCAGCGGCTGGTACAGTATGGGCGGCTCCTTCCTGGTTGTTAGATGACAGCTCGCCCACTCAGACCGCGAGCAGTGGAAGCTTCAGACTGCGTGAGGCAAGCGGAGAGAGGCAAAGCCAGGAAAGTTCTGTATTCTCCCCCATCCCCCGGACTCGTCTAAAGCCTAAAACAAGGCACTGTTTTAACTTTGGTCTTGTTAACGCTGGGGCGAAGCTTCGCCCAAGCGCATATCCTCTGACGTCTAACTAAGTCAGCTCTTATTTATGCTGTTGTGTTGTTTTCCTTACACGTATGTGTTTAATTGTGTTTCTGCTCATCTACGCCCTTAATTAGAAAATAACTGTAACATCAGCTATTAGCTGAGATGACCCGCTTCCCTACCACTGGATTCTCTTGCGGCAGAAAGTGCTGGAAGGCTGCCTCCATTTTGGTTCGTGTTTGCCCCCTACCCACCCCAACTCCATCTTGGTCAGCGATGACATCAGAGCTGGACTTTGGGGCAGAAGTTCTGGATCACATTCTGAGGAGGCTTTAGCTTTCAAGTGTTCATTACCATCCAAGGGCCCATGAAATCACTCGAGTCTAAACTCACCTGACTGCACTGTTGATGTTGCTGCCAGATCTCAGGTGTGTTGTTTGAATGGACCACGGATGCCCCATTTCAACAATCTGACGAAGCCTGCCCCCAAACACACCCACTCCTCCCCAAGAACCCTCTCCTCTTTTACCTTAGTTGGAACCATTCCCAGGGCCCTAGATCACCCCTTCTCCCCCTTTGCCTAGCTCAGGGGTGGCCAAACTTGCTTAATGCCAACTCGAATGATAAAAGGGTTGGAACACTTTGCCTATGAGGAAAGGTTAAGGCGCTTGGGGCTCTTTAGCTTGGAGAAACGATGACTGAGGGGTGACATGATTGAGGTTTATAAGATTACGCATGGGAAAGAGCAGGTAGAGAAAGAGGTACTTTTCTCCCTTTCTCACAATACAAGAACTCGTGGGCACTCCATGAAACTGCTGAGCGGTCGGGTTAGAACGGATAAAAGGAAGTACTTCTTCACCCAAAGAGTGATTAACACATGGAATTCACTGCCACAGGAAGTGGTGGCGGCTACAAGCATGGACGGCTTCAAAAGGGAATTAGATAAGCATATGGAGCAGAGGTCCATCAGTGGCTATTAGCCACAAGGTATAGATAGGGACTCTGGGGCAAGTGATGCTCTGTCTTCTTGGTGCTTGGGGGGGGGTCAACA
>NW_015172676.1:100989-102482 GCF_001447785.1 Gekko japonicus
GTATTTATCCAATGATATGTGTAGGCTGGGGGGGGGGGCTTTGAGAATGCATTTAAAGTTAAAGTTGCTTTCTTTCTCCACCCCCCTACCCCAAGTCTACCCTGGGAGGGGAACACTGACTGGGGAAGGGAAGTCCAATTGGGGAGGTATGCCTCCCCTTCGCTTCCCCAGCCACCCTGTCAGGAGCCGCATAATATTTGTGAAAGAGCCGCATGTGGCTCCCGAGCCACAGTTTGGCCACCCCTGGCCTAGCTCATCAGACCCAGATGCATCCTCCTCTCCTCTAGGAAGAAAGGCTTATCGCCGTTTTTATTCTCCATTGCTTTGCCTCTAAGTGGGGCCAGAATCTGACCCAAGGTGTTGTTGGCAGAGCTTAAATATGCAAAGGAAGTGGAGCACTGAGTGTTTCGAGAAAAAGAAGTAAGGCCCCGGTCACATGTGCCGGAAAACGCGGGGGGGGGAAGGCGTGGCTATTCACGGCGGCGCAATTAGACTTGCGACAACGCAACCAGATGCGTTGGCGGCAAACCACAGTTCTGGCCCTTGGCATGTGCGCTTCAATGAAGACGGCCGTAGGGAAAAGTCGCTGTCGCTCGCGCCAGCGTGATCACACCGAGAGGGTCCGGAGGCAGCCCGTGGCAAACCGTTTGCTAGGACCTCCGAGGAGGTATTTTTTAATTGCACATTTTTGGCAGCATGCCACGGGTTGGCCACGGGTGAGCTCCACTTGCCAGATGTTGCGGTGCGATCGCGCCCGGAAAACCCACCATTCAATCGTGGCTCTCCAGCGGCAAATTCGCCATGTGAACGGGGCCTAGGTTTATTAAAGGAGAACAAACTGTTCTAGAACACGGAAGAGAGAGAAACTTTGTCTAACCAAACTGCTGAAGGAGGAGCAACAACTAGAAGGACGCTCTGCAGGAGCAGGAAGTCTCCAGGAGAGCCAACCAGGAGACAGCTGGGTAGCCCTTAATCTAGCTATGCTAACTGCCGGTCCTGCCGTCTCCCTATAGGGTGATCTTCGGATCTTCTTCATAAGGCTGCACTAGAGACCTTTCATATTCCAAGACTGGCTCTAGACCACAGGACTTTTCGTAGCAGCAGAGGTTCTTGTTTGGAGTGTACCTAGGCATGGCCCTTTCAGATTTATTTGCTGCCCACCAAATTGGACTCCATTGGACTTCAGGATTTGTAGCACTCTGTCTTCCATGCCCTGTTCTGTTCGTTTGGGCCTGACTGTAATAACTGGCTTACAGCTTGACCTAAAAACTTTCTAAAAATCTCAGCAATTATTTGTGTAGATATGGAGGCAGCTGGGTCCTGTTGTTTGAACTGACTGGCTGGCTACTGCCTGCCAGGCGTGTGTGAGGAGCGTGGGAGATGGGTGATCGTAACAACTGTTGGTAAGTAGCCCAGTGGTGGCCGAGGCTTATTAGTGAAGGCCACTAATGGGCGATGGCTGGCCAAGGGACACCAGTGCTCCTGGGGAGGGG
>NW_015172677.1:0-1066 GCF_001447785.1 Gekko japonicus
GGCCTGGAGATTTCCTGGAATGACAACAAACTTCTAGACTTCTGGGCACTCTATGAAATTGCTGATCAGTTGGGTTAGAACAGATTAAAGGAAGTCCTTCTTCACCCAAAGAGTGATTAACCCATGGAGTTCACTGTCACAGGAGGTGGTGGCAGTTGCAAGCATGGACGGCTTCAAGAGGGAATTGGATAAACATCTGGAGCAGAGGTCCACCAGTGGCTTTTAGCCACAAGGTATGGATAGGAACTCTCAGGCTGAGAGAAGTGATGCTTTGTATTCTTGGTGCTTGGGGGGGGGGGCAACAGAGGGAGGGATTCTAGTGTCCTGGCCCCACTGGTGGACCTCCTGATGGCACCTGGTATTTCTGGCCACTGTGCGACACAGAGTGTTGGACTAGATGGGCCATTGGCCTGATCCAAGATTGACTTCTCTTATGTTCTTATGTAGACAACAGAGTTCAGTTCCCCCGGAGAAAATGGCTGCTTTGGAGGGTGGACTGTGTGGCATTATACTCCACTAAAGTCCCCCCCCCCTTCCTAAACGTACCCCTCTCCAGGATCCATCTCTGAAACTTCAGGGATTTCGCACCTCTGTCTTCTTGGTGCTTGGGGGGGGCAACAATGGGAGGGTTTCTAGTGTCCTGGCTCCACTGCTGGACCTCCTGATGGCACCTGGTATTTTTTGGCCACTGTGTGACACAGAGTGTTGGACTAGATGGGCCATTGGCCTGATCCAACATTGGCTTGTCTTATGTTCTTATGACTAGAATCTGGGAGACCCAGGTTCGAATCCATGGAAGCTTGCTAGGTGACCTATATGTATAACTGCATTCCCTAGGAAGAAGGGGGAGGGAAAGATGGCCTGATCCAACATTGGCTTCTCTTATGTTCTTATGTGGGGGAGTGGTGATCTGTTGGAATTACAACTGATCTCCAGATGACAGAGATCAGTTCCCCTGGAGCAAATGCCTGGTTTGGCGGGTGGACTCCATGGCTTTAGAAAGTTGCCAACTTAAAGGACCACACTGGACAACTTTCCCTTCCTGCTCTGCCCCAGTCTGGGGGGT
>NW_015172677.1:1089-7122 GCF_001447785.1 Gekko japonicus
GAGTACTGCTGTAGCTTTTGCCATTGTTATTTTTATTATTATTATTTTTTTATTGAGTATATATTACAATTGCATACAGATATTTCTTTCCAATTATATTATACTCCTTTTGAAACTAAACAAAGAAAACCCCAAAAAACCATTGAGGTGACATATCGCCTGTTTATATCTTCATCCCAATCTTGTTTATACCCTCATCTTTTTCTTATTTCCTTATATTACCCGCTTATAATACCACCATGCAACTTCCTCTATATCATATTCTATTATATTCTTCTTATGTCTTCTTCAGTACCTAGAAAAGAAAGCTGGACGATACTGGGGGCTGTAGGGAGAATCCCTACCGCAGGAGGGTAACCTCCACCCTTTCACCAGAGGTCTTTGGGGGAGCACACCCTTCACCTCCTTGCTATGCCCTTGTTATAATTGTGCCATTGTTGACGCTTAACATTTCAACTGGGATAGTTCTAAAAGAAAAGAAGTCCAAATACTTATTTATCTAAAAAGAGGTTTGTGTGTGGGCTTCCAAGGAAAAAAAGGGAGTAATCTCAAATTAAGATACAAGTTACAGTTATGTAAAGTAACCAAAAAAAACCACCCCTTTTTGTGTGTAAAACCCTTTTTAGAGGGAAGAAGAAGAAGAGGAGGAGGAGGAGGAGGAGATTGGATTGATACCCCGCCCTTCAGTACCCAAGGGAGTCTCAGAGCGGCTTACAAACTCCTTTCCCTCCCCCTCCCCACAACAGACACTCTGTGAGGTAGGTGGGGATGAGAGAGCTCATTCGAGGACTGTCCTTGAGAGAACAGCTCTGACGGAACTATGGCTTGCCCAAGGTCATCCAGCAGCTGCAAGTGGAGGAGTGGGGAATCAAAACCAGTTCTCCCAAATTACAGTCTGTGCACTTAACCACTACACCAAACATAACAGTTGTGCCAGAACTATGGCTTGCCCAAGGTCATCCAGCAGGTGCAAGTGGAGGAGTGGGGAGTCAAATCTGGTTCTCCCAGATTAGAGTCCGCGCACTGACACCAAACTGGCATGGCTTCCACATGCCATGTATATGGGATTCTTCCTGTTTCTGTACAAGAAGGAAGTTTTCCTCTGGGTTGGGTCTGGGGACTGAATAGTACCAAAATCACAGGGTTTTTTTTATATATACTTCCTAATATATTGCTTTTGGGGGCCTTCCTAGACTTCCCCTCCAGCCGCTCTAAAACCAGTTAGAGCTACACTGATTAATCTCTCCAGATATGCGCTCCCCATGGTAATCCATTCACCACATCTCAGGGAGAGAGAAAGAAAGAGATAAGTGGGTGCCAGGGGGTGTGTATTTAATCTATGACTGGCTTAGCCCAATGTCTTACTGCTCCCTGAAGGCCTCGCCACAGGTACTTTTGTGGGACGAAATGATAGAGTGAGGCGCGAAGGAAGGGCCATTTGCACAGGGCCTCCAGCTAATTAAGTCGGGGCTGAAACAGGAGGGAGGAAGAAGAGACGCCAGGAGAAAAAGGAAATAAGGCTCGCTTGCCATGGCTGATAGCGAAAAGTAAATGGAAATGGAGGATATTTCATCAAGAGAGAGAAAGGGAGAGAGGGAGCTTAGACGCTGGTCTTTTTTTGTGTCCTGCGAAGCCGCTCCAGTTTTGAGAAAGAAGATTTGCTAGGCAATCATTGTGTGACAAATTGGAAATGTGCATAACAGAGTGGCTTCCAAAATGGAGAGCAATTATTTCAAAATCCTATCATCATCATCATCATCATCATCATCATCATCATCATCATCATCATCATCATCAACAACAACAACAACAATATCACCACCATCATCATCAACAACAATACCAATAATATCTGTTGTTCTTATGATTGTTAGGAGGGGAAGTCGGATGGTATAGCCCAATCTCGTCAAATCTCGTCAGATCAGAGAGTGATTAAAATGTGAAATTCGCTGCCAGGGGATGTAGTGAAGGCCAGAGGCATAGACAGCTCTAACGGGATTAGATAGATTCATGGAGAATAAGTCTATCAGTGGCTACTAGTCATAGTAACTAAAGGGAACCTCAACATTTCAAGGAAGTCAGCCGCTGAATTGCAGAGCCAGGAGGCAACATCAGGGGAAGGCATCAGCCTCTATGACCTGCTGTTGGCTGTCCAGAGGAACTGGTTGGCCCCTGTGTGAGACAGAATGCTGGATGAGATGGACCACTGGTATGATCCAGCAGGGCTCTTGTCATGTTCTTATGAAGGCCTCAGTCTCCATGCCCTTTTGTGAGACCTCCAGAGGTACTGGTTGGCCATTGTGTGAGACAGGATGCTGGATGAGATGGACCACTAGTCTAATCCAGCAGGGCTCTTCTAATGTTCTTGTGAAGGTCTCAGTCTCTGTGCCCTGTCATTGGCCCTCCAGAGGAACTGGTTGGCCACTGTGTGAGACAGGATGCTGGATGAGATGGACCACATGTTCTTATGAAGACCTCAGTCTCAGTGCCCTGTTGTGAGACCTCCAGAGGAACTGGTTGGCCACTGTGTGAGACAGGATGCTGGATGAGATGGACCGCTAGTCTAATCCAGCAGGGCTCTTCTAATGTTCTTGTGAAGACCCCAGTCTCTGTGCCCTGTCATTGGCCCTCCAGGGGAACTGGTTGGCCACTGTGTGAGACAGGATGCTGGATGAGATGGACCACTGGTATGATCCAGCAGGGCTCTTCTCACTTTCTTATGAAGGCCTCAGTCTCAGTGCCCTGTTGTGAGACCTCCAGAGGAACTGGTTGGCCACTGTGTGAGGCAGGATGCTGGACTAGATGGACCCTCACTGGTCTGACCCAGCAGGGCTCTTCTTACATTCTTATGGAATTTAATCAGGGTCACTGCTTGGATGACAGACCACCAAGAAAGGCTCTTCAGAGGAAGGCAATGTCAAAGCACAACTCTGCTTCTCACTTGCCTTCGAAGCCTCTTGTTGGGGTCACCTTAAGTTGGCTACAACTTGACGGCGCTTTACACAAAAACACATCATTAATAGATATCTTAAAATCTTAGAAGCACTTATAAAATCCTTAATTATCTTTAAATCATAGAATCACAAAGTTGGAAGGGGCCACAGAAGCCATCTATTCCAACCCCCTGCTGAATGCAGGATCAGTCTCCAGGGGAAATGATCTTGGTTATCTGGAGATCAATTGTAGTAGTGAGACCTCCAGGTGCCACCTTGAAGGTAGCAATGCTACCTGGCAACATTACCTGGATGCAAGGTAGGAGAGTGAGAAGAAACCTGGTCTACAAAAACAGGTAAGACACAAGGCAGTTTTAAGGTGATCTGCAGTCAAAAGAGTCCCTTCTTTGATCTTCTGTGGGTGCATGCAAGAAGTGAGCATGAACCAGCATTCTCCTCATCCACATTTTCCACATGAGACAGACTGTGCAGTGGTGATAAGAGTTTTACACTGGGGTATTGTGTGTTGTTTTATTTGCAAGACTTTCAGCCTGCCTTTCTGCCCTCCTTATGCTACCAAGGCGGCAAACAAATTAAAAACATCCATAATAAATTCTCAAATTCTAACAGGAGTAACTAGAGGGGGTCAAATAAGACTACCAGATTACAGGAATTGGGGGGGGGGGTCACCAATGGCTAGGGTTGTCATAAGAACACAAGAGAAGCCAAAGTTGGATCAGGCCAATGGCCCATCTAGTCCAACACTCTGTGTCACACAGTGACCAAAAATACCAGGTGCCATCAGGAGGTCCATCAGTGGGGTCAGGAAACTGGAAGCCCTCCCATTGTCATCCCCCCCCAAGCACCAAGAACACAGAGCATCCCTTGCCCCAGACCGAGAGTTCCTATCTATGCCTTGTGGCTAATAGCCACTGATGGACTTCTGCTCCATATGCTTATCTAATTCCCTCTTGAAGCCGTCCATGCTTGTAGCCACCACTGCCTCCTGTGGCAGTGAATTCCATGTGTTACTCACTCTTTGGGTGAAGAAGGACTTCCTTTTATCTGTTCTAACCCAACTGCTCAGCAATTTCTTGGAGTGCCCACGAGGAGGTGGAAGGCATGGGGACTACCTCCAAACACTTGCTGTAGGCATCCACCAGGATGAAGAAACGTCGTCCCTGGAATGATCCCGCAAAATCCCAGTGTCACCTGGGTCACACTGTCAGGGTCAGCGGCCCGATGCTCAGTGCTTGGAGCGGTGCGATGAGCGGCAACCGGAGATGCGGCACGAGGTGAAGCGGCGTGCTGTGATCTCGGCACGGAGACTCGATGCGATGTTCAATTCGTGGGTTCTGTTCAAGGGAGGATGAATCCTATCCTCGTCGCCAGTGAAAAGTCCTCAGACATCTCAAGTGATTTAGCTCATAAGGTTTATTAAGCAGGAACAAGACAGCTTTAGCCGGCTCGCGGGCCGGCTTATATTCCCAGTGAAACCACCACCCAAAACACACCCCCATACCGCAATAGGCTATTTACAGTGGCCGAGAGTTCCATAGGCTCTCGGCCGGGAACCTAGCCCTTGGAGAGGTACGGGCTAGGATCCGCTTAGTCCATTGTTTCCTGGAGCGAAGCTCGAGGATTTCACTTGACGGTATGGAACCCCAGTCTGCCACGCGATCAGAACTGGATACGTTACAATGAGTTTGCTCTGCAGCCATCCTTCCTGAGCGAAGACAAAAAGGTGCGAGCCGGAGGCTAAAAAAACTGTGAGCTAGCTCACACTGACTCAGCTTAGAGGGAACACTGCAAGTTGCCGCTGACACGGAGCAGATCCGATGGACTGGCAGAGGTTTAGGAGGGGACACCAGATGCACTCTTTGCCCCCCCCCTTTCCTGTGTTGCCCGGGCCTTTAATGATTAACCTGCCATCTGACTAGGAGCGATGTGTAAACTTCCCACATTTGGGGCTGTTCTGATCCCTGCTGTCGGTTATGATCACGGCCATATAAGCAGCTGGGGGTCAGAAAGCCAGATCTGGGGCCTCCTCCGAGAGGCTTTGTTGCTCTTGAAGCGCTCCCGTCCTTTTTTCAATTCTCAGACAAATAAAGAGACGTCTCCTGCTGGCCTTCCCCATGCCTTTTGTCCACGTCGGAGCCCGCCACGTGTCCCCAAAAGAACAGCCAGAAGGCAAACGTGGAAGGATATGTGAGGCGGCTGCTCCACGGAAGACGTTTCCTCCGCTCGTCTGTCGCCGGGGCCCTGTGCGGTGGCAGGCGAGCGTCTTATGGCGCCGGAGCGGCTTTATCAGAAGGTCAGCTCTGCCCCCGGGCTTGAGGAAGTGAGAATCAAATGGTTTAGAAGATAAAGCAGGGCCTGGGAAAATTATTTGTCTTGTTATGTCAAAACTTCAGTGGCACCGAGAAGAAGCGGCTTAGTCTCAGTGCCAGGGCTTAGCAGAATAAATTAGGGGGGCTGCGTCATTGCAGGGATTAGCTAGGGAAAAGTTTGCTTTCTTCACTTTATGCTCAGTTTTACAGGGACGTAAATGGTCCCTATTAGAAGGCCCGGCTCGGTTGTCTTACCGGGCCAAGTCTGGCATTGAGAGTGCCACCGATCTCACTCTATCACTTCCAGGTATGACAGGAAATGACAGTGGGTAGCTCTAGGAATCGGCAGAAACTCGATGGTTTCCCGACAATTCCTAGAGCTACCCATTGTCACTTCTGATTTTTTCTCTCTCTTTATTTTTCTCCAACTGCTGCTTGGAGAGATGGTGGGTGTTAAATAGTGGGTTCCATGGATGAACAGACCACAAGAACTTTATTAGTGATTTCAGCAAGCACAAGACAAGACTCCCGAGCCTCAGCTCTGTTAAACAGTATGCAATTGCCACAGCCAACCACACCCCACTCCCAGTGATAGGCTATTTACATAACATTACTACTTGATTGGTTACTTTCAGAATCCTGGTAGGCTATTGTTCTTGTGCTCCAAGCTCAGCCAGTCTCTGGGGTGATTCAATCAGGAATGATTCAATCCCAGTACATAACAGTGGGCAACAGAGATGGTCAACCCTAACTATGATCCGGGCTAGGGA
>NW_015172677.1:10018-10243 GCF_001447785.1 Gekko japonicus
TGCTGGATGACCTAGACCAAGCCATAGTTCTGACAGAGCTGTTCTCTCAAGGACAGTTCTGGAAAGAGCTCTCTCAGCCCCACATACCTCCCACGGTGTCGTGGGGAGGGGAAGGGAAAGGAGTTTGTAAGCCGCTGTGAGACTTTGAGTGAAGGGCGGGGTATAAATCCAATCTCCTTCTCCTCCACTTAAGCCCCTCCTCTCCCCCAATCCCCACCCTCTGCA
>NW_015172677.1:10354-20360 GCF_001447785.1 Gekko japonicus
GCCTAAAATGGTGTATTCAGCAGATTTCTTCTTGTACACACAATGGCTATTTGATGTCAGAATAATATATGTGTACACCAAAGACGCTAATACTTTTTAAAGCATTTTTTTAAAACCTGTATCGATTGTTTTTACTGCTCTTCAAATACTTCTACTCCAAAAGATTCAAAAGTGGATGAGAAAGATGCCTAAGAATTATCGGAGAATCCTGACTTCTTACTTAACTCTGCAGTTGTGACCCACCCCACCTCTTGCTTCAGATTTTCCTTCTTCTTTTTTTGCAAATCTGTCTTTTGGCAGACTTAGAACACTGGGAGGAAAAGAGGCATTTGCAATTTAAATTTACAAACAGAGATTTTTGGGGGAAGATCATTTGCAAAACACAAACACACACAAAGAAAATGGGGGTGCATTAAACGGCGTTGATTGTTTCGTTTGTACAGCCAAGTGACTTTGCCGGCATCGAGATCCGGATACGATATTAATAAGGTGTTTATGCAAAAGACGTGCAACTCCCATATATATATTATATTTATATATATATATATATAGAGTAAATTCAGCACTATTAGTTATCTCTTCTCCAGTAGCGAAGAAGCAGACGGCCTCCCCCCGCCCTGCTTACATTCATGCCCGAAGCGAAGCAAAAAGGAATGGGGGAAAAGAGTTTTTAGAATTACAAATTGAACCTTTAAATTGTAGAAACTTGCTAATTTTCGGTTATGAAAAGCGCTGTGGAACTGCGACTCTCTCTTTCTCTTCCCGCTTTCTATTCTGAGCACATTCCCTAGCTAAAAAGGAATATATATATATGGGGGGGGGGAGGGATTGGTGTTAAAGATTAACTGATCCAATCAGGAATTAATGGGGGTTGGTTGGGGATTTGGGGAAGGGGCTTGATTTTCAAATATGTAAATAGCAGTACTTCGGTTTCTTTAAAAAAAAGAAAATAGGGGGGAAAAGAAATGGATTGGGTGGGGGGAGTGTGGGCAGATGCAAAGATGGATCCAGGTAATTTGGGATGTATTTTCTGGGCAAAGTAGGCCTTCTTGCAAATAATCAACCTTAATGCTTGTCAGAACAGCTTCCATTTAAAAACCAAAAGCAGACACAGTAAGGATGAAATTCAGTGTCACTTAGAAAGCCAGTGTGTCTGCCGCATATTTTTAACTTGCTGTTTTGTTTAACAGAGACCGAAGTGCATTATGGGTGGCTTCTATTGCCGCCAGACCAGTTAACATAGAAATGGGCCACAGCTCGGTCTCCTGTACCTTTCGTATCTGGGGCATGTGGCCCAGCCAGGTGCTCTGAGAAGCCCGCACAGAAAGTGGGAAGACAGTAAAGCTCTTGATCGTTTGCCCCTGAGCAGCTGAACTGACCTGAATGGCCCAGGCTTGCTTGATTTCACCAGATCTTGGAAGCTGAGCAGAGTTTAGGGTTGCCAAGTCACTTACTTAGCACAGCGGGGGAGAGTTGGTTCCTGCCCCGGGACATTTGCGCGCATGCTTCACGCGCATGTGCCGCGGCAACGTCACCCGGAAGTGACGTCATCATGTTGGGCACGTCACCAGCCGATGCTCTAGCAATCAGCCTGGAAACTATGGTTTTCCCTCGGATGGTTGTGGCCCCGCCTCCAGCGTGCCCGGCGTCGTCACGTCACTTCCGGGTGATGTGCGCACGCGCTCCAGCCGCCCTCCAGCCGCCAGCGGGGAGTCCCCCGTTCGGGCAAAATTTTGACTTGGCAACCCTATTGGGGGCCCTTTAGGTGGGCAATCCCCCGCGCCCCCCCGGGGGACCTGGGATCCCTAGCAGAGTTGGCCTTGGTTGGTACTTGGATAGGAGACTACCAAGGAAGTTGAGGGCTAGAGGCAGTCAATGAAAAACCACCTCTGTTCATCTCTTGCCTCGAAAACCTTAGGGCAGGGCCCCCCAGACTTTTTGAGCCTCCAGGGCACACTGGGCACAGCCACAAAATGGCTGCCACAAAGTGGCTACTTCAGGAGGCTGAGCCAGCTACAAAATGGCCACCACAGCTGACCTTCAGTCACACAGTGAAGCTCCTGCAACAAAAAAAGGCCCTGGGTTTTGACAACAAACAAGGTAAACAGAATAAGAAGCGAAAGGTGGGTGTGGCTGGATGACCACACTTCTGGTAACATGGGGGTGCGGCCTAATATGCTAATGAGCTGTACTATCAGGGGTGTGGCCTAATATGCTAATGAGTCTCTGCTGTTGGGTATGGCTTATTATGCTAATGAGTTCCTGCTGGGCTTTTTCTACAAAAAAAGCCTTGCCTGTCCGCCAGTCAGGACAAGCAAAGGATTTCCCAGAGCAAGGCACAGAGTCTGACTGGCATAGCCTATCCGTCATGGTTTGTGCCAGTTACTTTTACCTCTGCCAGGGCTTCGGACTCCCTGGGGGGCCTTTTGGGTCAGGAAAACAGCAGACAGGGGGAGTTAAAAAAGAAAACCCTCGTCTCGTGCAGCGGTCCTGATCAAGATCCGTATGTACACACCCTCCGTGGCTGCCTTTTGCAGCTCACTTACACATCGGGAGAACGTATCCTGTTCCCCCCCCACCCCCAGCATCATGTGCAGTTTGATCCAGGAACTGCAAACGATCCAGGACAACGTCTGGGAATCTGAATGGCTACAGCTCCATGCATTGCTGCCGCGCGCACAGTTTCCCTTTCCAATCTAGCATTCGGTATTGCGTTAATGCCGGGCTTCTGATATACACTGAGTAGATTGCAAAGAGTCTCTTATCTGGATCTGGAGTGCGAATGTGCTGACTTGGGTACCTTCATAATTTTGGCCTTTGTGTTGTGTTCAGCATTTCATTTTCTTCTTCTTTTTTTGCAATCTGTATAGGTTGGTGTGTGTGTGATTAGATGAATGCCTGAGGGTACGATGTAGGAGACTCCGACCTGAACAGAACAAATAAGCAGTCCCGGGGGGAAAAAGGAAAAAAAAAAGAGTTCTGCAATCCTACGGCGGCCAACTTTTCCTGCATCTTGCATTCCGGCTGGTCCTTTGCAAAGACTGACGGGAAAACGGAGGTGGGCTCCCATTCACTGGCAGCTTTCAAGAAGAGGCTGGACGAATATTTGTCAGAGATGCTCTAGGCTGGTCCTGCATTGGGAAGGGGGTCGGACTAGATGGTCTGTGTGGCTCCTTCCAACTCCGTGATTCTATGATTCTGTGAGAATGTCTGACCATCATAGGTAGTCAGCCTCATTCAGCAAACCCCGATACGCAGGGGTAGAGTGACCCGGACCCTGGATGCCTTTGGGTTTAATGCTGGGGCGTAGCCAGGAATTTTTCATTTTGTAGGGCAATTTTTTTCCTCTCACTGTGGGTCACACATTATGCTTATACTTAAAAATAATCAATACCTGGAGATTTTGGGGGTGGAGCCTGAGTAGGGTGGGGTTTGGGAAAGGGAGGGGCTTCAGTGGGATATGATGCCACAGAGCCTACCTGGAGGTCAGGTGTAATGCCAGGGGATCTCCAGCCACCACCTGGAGATTGCACAAAACGAGAGGGATCACAGGCAGGGGTCATTTCCTGCGAGAGCACACAGGAGCGGAGCTCCGGCAGTAAGGAGCCCAGAGGGTGGGCACATGCAACAAGCCCTGCCCCCTGCTCCCAGCAGCCCTCAGATGGGCCACGAGGAGCAAGAAGCAGCCAGGTAAGTTGCAAAGTCACCCCCCCCCGCCCGCCTTCAGGTACAAGCTCTCCCTCCTCTGTGAGGACAGATCTGCACGTTCCCCCCCCCCAATAGCAACAAATCCAAACAATCCAAAACAGTCCAGTGGAGCCTGAGCGGTGGGTGTTGCCTTCTGACACACTTCTGGTGATGTCAGGGGGTGTGGCATATGCAAACAAGTTATGCTAATGAGTTATGCTAATGAGCTCCTGCACCCCTTTTTCTATGAAATGACCCCTGATCACAGGTATCCAACAGGAAAAACACACAAGCAACCCTATGATAGGAACCCTATTAAGAAGGTTTATATCACTTTTTAGACTTTATAAAATCACAAAAAGTTTTTTCAGCATTCTCAATTATACAATATGTAGCTCACATGTAGCTGCATGGAAATTAGTTATTTTACACTATGATGATTTAATAATTTAGTTTTTAGAAAACTTACTTCTGGTTCCATAATAAGTGTTTATATGGGGAGCAAGCCAATAGGTTCAAAAAAGCCTCCCCCAAAAATCCCCAGGTATTTCCCAACTCAGAGCTGGCGAGCCAGCTTTACACTTTCACTAAAGACACTTTAGGTTTCCCAGGGCTCTTTTTGTAAAAAAAAGCCCAGCAGGAACTCATTAGCATAATAGGCCACACCCAACATCAGAAACTCATTAGCATATTAGGCCACACCCCTGACAGCACAGCTCATTAGCCCATTAGGCCACACCCCCATGTTACCAGAAGTGTGGTCATCCAGCCACAGCCACTTTTTGCTTCTTATTCTGTTTACCTTGTTTGTTGTCAAAACGCAGGGCTTTTTTTGGAGCAGGAACTCCTTTGCATGTTAGGCCACACACCCCTAATGTAGCCAATCCTAATGAGGTTCTGCTGTTGGGTGTGGCCTATTATGCTAATGAGTTCCTGCTGGGCGTGGCCAACTCGGGACCCAGCCGGAACTCAGTTCCTGTGCGTTCCTGCCCCAAAATAGCCCTGGGCAAGGCTGAAGAAACGGGGAGAACAGAGGGAGATCCCAGGATCTGGGTTTGATCCCCAGCAGGCCCGTAGCTACAGCAGGGCATTTGGGGGGCCTGCCCCTTTCATTAAAAGCCCTGCCCCACAAAGAGCCATGCCGGAAACCATTTTTGGGAGTACTTTTTGTGTGTAGAAACCTTATTTTTGAGGAGACACCCCCCCCAGTGGCTTGCCCTCGAGTTCCCCTCTCCCTCCTACTGCAGAATTGTAGGAGGGCATTGTGGGACCTGGGAAAAGACAGTTCAGAAGTCATTTCAATGCCTTTTGAGTTCCCTTCCATGGGGCAAGAATGCTTAGAGTGCCCCTCTGTTGTAGGGCTATCGTTCGGCTGTGCTCCTGCAGAGTGCAGGGGGTTGGACTAGATGACCTGCAAGGTCCCTTCCAGCTCTGACATTCCATGATTCTATGGTTCTATCCTTCTAAGGCAGCTTCGTGTCCCTTCTGACATTTGCAGCATCCCGAGATGACTCTCTCATCCAAGGTACTCCATATCCCACAGTGCATCAGCATCTCTTGAAGGTTCTTAAGTGACACAAAGATCCTGGGAAAGTTCTCCGTCGACTTTGCAAAAACAGAAATGCTACGGCTTATTTAGACTCCCAAGTTCTTTTCCTCAGCCTGCCCACCAGCCAGAAAGACTCACCCAAACCTGGATCCCCGAGTAACTTTCTTCTTATTTTTACTTCAGCCCCCAGGCCTTTCCGCGGGATCCAGCCGATTTGCCTGTCATCCAGCCTCAGGCCACTCAGAGAAAAAAAAAGAATAGAAATTAAGCTAATCTTTTCCCCAAACATATATCCATGTCCTCCAGAGCTTGGCGACTTAGAAAGAGAGTGGAGAACTTGTTGTGGTGGACGAGATTTGGGGTGGAGGGAGGTGGGCAATGCTCCCTCTAAGCGGTGGAGTCCTGTGAGCAAAAATTTTGCTTTCTGAGCTACCGGGATCAAAGTTGTAAGCGAGCAATTTGGTGACTGCATGAATTGGTTTGCTCTTCCGGAGCTGTCCTTCCTGAGCTGAGACAAAAACGTGTGAGCCGGAGGCTAAGAAACTGTGAGCTAGCTCACACTAACTCAGCTTAGAGGGAACACTGGAGGTGGGGTTGGAAGGGGAGGAAACTACCAGGAATATGTATCTTGGGGGGTGGGGGGGGTGGAAACGAGGAAGTGAGGAACAGAAAACGTGTTGTTCTTTCAGAGTTGCAGTAATTATAAAGGCAGATTGTCGATAGCAATTTCCAGCTTACGCGGCCCTTCCATTGTGCCGTGTGCAAATAAGGGAAATCACTATCCCTGCGAGGAGGGGAAACAGCATCGATTGGGGGGAGACTTCAGAAAGGAGCAAGAAAAGAACAGGCAAATATTAGCAAAAACTCCAATCCTCGCTGACCCGATCTGTCATGACAAATTCCTCCCAGGGTGAGCCGTATTAACAGCAGCATGGTCAACATACATAAGAGAACATAAGAGACGCCAATGTTGGATCAGGCCAAAGGCCCATCTAGTCCAGCATTCTGTGTCACACAGTGGCCAAAAATACCAGGTGCCATCAGGAGGTCCATCAGTGGGGTCAGGACCCTGGAAGCCCCCCCACTGTTGGCCCCCCCCCCCAAGCACCAAGAAGACAGAGCATCACTTGCCCCAGACTGAGAGTTCCTACCTATACCTTGTGGCTATTAGCTACTGATGGACCTCTGCTCCATGTTCTTATCTAATTCCCTTTTGAAGCCGTCCATGCTTGTAGCCGCCACCACTTCCTGTGGTTGGAAGCAGGGAGGTGTGGTGACTCAAGGAGGGGCTTTCAGAGATCCGGGGGTCAAACCAGGAACGCTGTGGGATTTCTCGGCCTTGCCTTTTGGACTGGAAAATCTCCATTTCGAAATTGACTCCCCTTTGCGCTGCTTCCACTTTGGTGCTGTTCTGTTTCCGGGCCTCTATTCAGAGTTTGCTGTGCATAAAATAATCTGTGTGGCATGGAGTAAGGATGTGAAGTGCATAAAGCAGGGGTCCCCAACATGGTGCCCACTCCTCCACATGTAGCCAGCTGGGCGACCTTGGGTCAGTCACACGTTCTCTCAGAGCTGTTCTATTGAGAGTAGTTCTTTCAGAGCTCTCTCAGGCCCATGTGCCTCACAGGGTGTCTGTTCTGGGGAGGGGAAGGGAAAGGAGTTTGCAAGCCGCTCTGAGACTCCTTTGGGTAGTGATGGGTGGGCTGTGCCATGCTCCTTCGCTGGACGTTTTCAAGCAGAGGCTGGACGACCATTTGGCACTGTGCCATGCTCCTTCGCTGGACGTTTTCAAGCAGAGGCTGGACGACCATTTGGCACTGTGCCATGCTCCTTCGCTGGACGTTTTCAAGCAGAGGCTGGACGACCATTTGGCACTGTGCCATGCTCCTTCGCTGGACGTTTTCAAGCAGAGGCTGGACGACCATCTTTTGGGTAAGTTGTAGGGCTCTCTTTCAGCCAGGGGTCATTTTGTAGAAAAAGAGGTGCAGGAGCTCAGTAGCATAACTCATTAGCACAACTCATATGCCACACCCCCTGCCTTCTGACACACTTCCAGTGATGTCAGGGGGTGTGGCATATGCAAATACGTTATGCTAATGAGCTCCTGCACCTCTGTTTCTACGAAATGACCCCTGATTCAAGGTATAATCTTTCAGGTGCACACACACTTCCTCAGATACACAAACACACAAAAGCTTATACCCAGAATGAAACTTTGTCGGTCTTAGAGGTGCCCCTGCACTCAAACTTTGTTCGGCTGCTTCAGACCAACATGGCTCCCCAGCTGAACGGGGTTGCCAGGTCTTGGATGGAAAATACCTGGAGACTTTGAAGGGTGGATCCAGGAGAGGGCGGGGTTTGGGGAGGGGAGGGGCCTCAGCATGGCACAGTGCCATAGAGTCCACCCTTCAAAGCAGCAATTTCCCCCAGGGGAGCTGATCTCCGTCAGCTGGAGATCAGTTGTCAAAGCGGGAGATCTCCAGTCCCCGACTGAAGGCTGGCAACCCTACACCTGAGTGTCCTTCTTTGCAAGAACTTTGTATCCATTTCTCCTTTCAGCAGCAATTGTCAAACAAACCACCACTGAGCTGAAGCCGTGGACAAGGGTGGGAGGGGCCGTGGCTCAGTGGTAGAGCATCTGCAGATGGTCCCAGATCCCCAGGTTCAATTCCCGGCATCTCCAGTTAAAAGGACCAGACAGTAGATGACGTGAAAGACCTCTGCCTGAGAACCTGGAGAGCTGCTGCCAGTCTGAGTAGACAATGCTGACTTTGCCAAGACCACGGCCATACGGCCCGGAAAATCTACAACGACTAATGCTGACTTTGACGGGCCAAGGATCTGATTCAGTATAAGGCCGCTTCATGTGTCCAAGTGTTCACCTCCGTACCTGGTTTGTGAATGTCTAGGGGGCCAGTTTGGTGTCGTGGTTAAGTGCGTGGACTCCAATCTGGGAGAACCGGGTTTGATTCCCCACTCCTCCACTTGCACCTGGCTGGATGACCTTGGGCAAGCCGTAGTTCTGACAAGAGCTGTTCTTGAAAAAGAGCAGTTTCTGTCAAGAGCCCTGTAGTGTATTCAAAGCTGCCTTGAATGCATGATATTGTGAAACATCTAATTGAAGTGTAATGTAAAGCAGCTTCTTCTTCTTCTTCTTCTTCTTCCCACAGTTGCCAAAAAGGAACACTTGACTCAAAGCTCATCTTGAGTGAGGCAGTTCTAGTGGTATTTAATCTGGCCTCCCTGAAAACTCCACATTCCCCCTACAGGAGTCACTTGCACAGATGATAGAAAAAGGCTTGGCTCAAATTGTAAGTGAATTGAGTTCCTCGTTCCCTCCCGGCTTCCTCCACCACCGTCGGTAACCTAGACTCTTCTCCCTCCCCCCCCCTCCTGGTTTGAACTTCAAGTCACCTCTAAAAAAAGACCCGATCAGCTATTACATAAATGGGTTTTATTAATGGAGATACTTACCCAAATCTGGAAAGGAAAGGATTTCTCATATAACAGCCCATGAATATTTAACAGAAGCCCTTAGCAGTTATACATTCATGTATATAGCCATATACTACTTTACCCAGCTAGGTTTCTGGCGAGCGGAAGAGAAAAGGACCTAATTAACACTCAGTAATCTCAATTGGTTTAGAAATGCAAAAGACAATCTAAATAATTCCTGAGATTGCTTTGCTCCTAAGTACTGAACAGGGACAGCTTTAAAAAAAAAATTAAAGTAGGCATATATGTTATTAATAGAAATCTCCCAAGTTTGTTTTCGTATATAGTCTTGTGGCGGTAGACTCGGTAATGTGCTCCTGAGTGACACTTAGAGACTTCCTCACTGGATCAAGCCAAGGTCCACCTAAGTTGCATCCACAAATTGTTGGATGTTTTGCTATAGCAATCATTCGCCTCCTGGACCACCTTGTCCACCCGGGAGAATCTGGCTGTGAATGGTTGCTATAGGTAATCACTAGTGCACTATCCATCAGGGGCTGCGGTGGCTCAAGTGGCTAAGATGCTGGACTGCAGACCGGAAGGATGGTAGTTCAGCGGTTCGAGACCCGAGTGCCACGTGACGGAGTGAGCTCCCGTCTCTGGTCCCGGCTCCTGCCAGCCTAGCAGTTCGAAAGGAAGGAATTGCAAGTAGATAAATAGGTACCGCTTCGGTGGGAAGGTAACAGCGTTCCATGTACCTTGGCACGCAGAAGGCCCTAGGTTCAATCCTCAGCATCCACAGTTAGAAGGACCAGGCGGTAGGTAATGTGAAAGACCTCTGCCCAAGACCCTGGAGAGCCACCACCGATCTGAGTAGACAAAACTGACTCTGATGGACCTTTATGTCAAGGCATGGTTCAGACATACCAGGAAACTACATCTTCTGGTTATGTGAGTGGGTCAGTGGGAACCAGTTTGGTGTCGTGGTGAAGTGCGCGGACTCTAATCTGAGAGAACCGAGTTTGATTCCCCACTCCTCCACTTGCACCTGGCTGGATGATCTTGGGCAAGCCATAGTTCTGATAAGAGCTGTCCTTGAAAAAGAGAAGTTTCTGTTCAGAGCTCTCTCAGCCCCACCTCCCTCACAGGGTGTCTCTTGTGGGGAGGGGAAGGGTAAGGAGATTGTAAACTGCTCTGAGACTCTTTCTGGTAGTGAAGGGCTGGGTATAAATCCAATCTCCTCCTCCTCCTCTCCTTCTCCTCCTCCTCCTCCTCCTCCCCTCCTCCTCCTCTCGCCTCCTCCTCCTCTCCTCCTACACCTTCTCCTCCTCCTCC
>NW_015172677.1:20464-30427 GCF_001447785.1 Gekko japonicus
CTCTTCCTTCTCCTCTCCTCCTCTCCTCCTCCTCCTCCTGGTATATCTGTCTATTTGTGTGATCGGTTAGGCAGGAAGCTTTCAACGATCTTATTCCATTCAGATTTCTCTTGCCATAGAACACAAATGCCTTGGCAGGAATTCCACATCTGAAGGGTAGGGTTGTGACCTCCGGGTAGCACCTGAATATCTCCCACTATTACAGTTAATCTCCAGATGACCACGATCAGTTCCCTTGCAGGCCATCTCATCCAATCCCCTGCTCAATGCAGGATCGGCCTAGAGCATCCCTGACAAGTGTTTGTCCAGCCGCTGCTTCAAGACTGCCAGGGAGGGGGAGCTCACCACCTCCCCAGGCAGCCGATTCCACTGTGGCACAACTCTGACTGTAGAAAAAAGCAGGGCTCTAGTCGGGGGGGAGCTCTCAGGTACGGAGCTCCGGAAGAGAACCTCTAGGGGGCGGGGCGGTCACGTGGTGAAGCCCCGCCCCCTTCTTTACCCCGCCCTCTGCTTCGATCCTCATTCCGTTTGGGAATGAGGATGAAGCAGGAGGGTAAGTAGCCGGGCCTTCTGACA
Source organism: Gekko japonicus (assembly GCF_001447785.1). Classification (NCBI taxonomy): domain Eukaryota; kingdom Metazoa; phylum Chordata; class Lepidosauria; order Squamata; family Gekkonidae; genus Gekko; species Gekko japonicus. The sequence goes on from NW_015172677.1 coordinate 21,041, forward strand.
CACTTCCGGTGATGTCAGGGGGTGTGGCCTTCTGTCACTTCCGGTGATGTCAGGGGGCGTGGCATATGCAAATAAGTTATGCTAATGAGTTATGCTAATGAGCTCCGGCAGCTCTTTTTCTACAACAAGACCCCTGGAAAAAAGTGTTCCCTAAGATCCAGCTGGTGCCTTCCCACCCTTAATTTAAACCCATTCTGACGAGTCCTCTCCTCTGCTGCCCACAGGAATAGCTCCCTGCCCTCCTCCAAGTGACAGCCCTTCAAATACTTCAAGAGAGCAATCCTGTCCCCCCCCCCCAACCTCCTCTTCTCCAGAATGAACATTCCCAAGCCCCTAAGCCTCTCCTCCTAGGGCTTGGTCTCCAAGCCTACAGTGTTTGTGTGTGTGTGTGTATGAAAGGTAAAAAGGTTGAAGGTCAAAGAAGAAGGGGACAGCAAAGGATGAGATGGTTAGACAGTGTTATCGATGCAACAAATATGAAACTGAGCAGACTCCAGAGGACGGCAGGAGAGAGGAGGGCCTGGTGTGATGTGGTCCATGGGGTCATGAAGAGTCGGACTCAATTGTGCGACTGAACAACAACATTATATATATATATATATATATGATGCAGCTTAATAAATATGATGTCCTAAAAGTAAAGGGATAAGAGGTTGATAGGGCCGCAGTGGCTCAGAAGTTAAGACGCTGAGCTGCAAGACTGGAAGGTCTATAGGTCAACAGTTTGAGACCCGAGTGCCGCAGGACGGAGTGAGCTCCCGTCTCTGGCCCCAGCTCCTGCCAGCCTAGCAGTTCGAAAGCAAGAAACTGCAAATAGTTAAACAGGTACTGCTTCGGTGGGAAGGTAGCAGCGTTCTGAGTGTCTTGGCATTTAGTCATGCCAGCCACATGGCCATGGAGAAGTCTTCGGACAGCGCTGGCTTTTCGGCTTGGAAACGGAGATGAGCACCGCATCCCTAGAGTTGGATACAACTGGGCCTTGAACAAGGGGAAACCTTTATCTTTTACCTAAAAGTAAAGGAATAAGGAGCTAGATCACCCTATATTCCCAAGACAATGGGATGGAGATCTGTCTGTCTGTCTGTCTGTCTGTCTGTCTATCTATCTATCTATCTATCTATCTATCTATCTATCTATCTATCATCTGTCTGTCTGTCTGTCTGTCTGTCTGTCTGTCTGTCAATCTATCTATCTATCTATCTATCTGTCTGTCTGTCTGTCTGTCTATCTTTCTATCTATCTATCTATCTATCATCTATCTATCCAAGGTATAGCTAGGGGCTCTGGGGCAAGTGATGCTCTGTCTTCTTGGTGCTTGGGGGGGTCAACAGTGGGAGGGCTTCTAATGTCCTGGCCCCACTGCTGGACCTCCTGATGGCACTGGTATTTCTGGCCACTGTGTGACACAGAGTGTTGGACTGGATGGGCCTTTGGCCTGATCCAACATTGGCGTCTCTTATGTTCTTATGTTCTTATCTAGCTAGCTAGCTAGCTAGCTAGCTAGCGGTCTGTCTGTCTATCTATCTATCTATCTACACACACATACACACATGTATATATGTTTAGGGTATAGTGGACACCACAGCACCTTTTACTAAGGGACTAGGTAAGTGTCTACTTGCTAGCACTGTAGCTTACAGGTTGCCTCCCTGAAGCATATTCTGTGGGCATGTCCAATTATTCAGTCTTTGTGGGTGGAAGTAGAAGAAACTTGATTCAATTGAAATATGGTGTTGAAGGAGAGTATTACGGATACCGCCGACTGCCCCCCTCCCCCCAAGTAGGTTCAAGATCAAACCAAGCCTGAACATTCCCTATAACCTAAAATGACCAAACTGAGGCTACCGTAGTTTGGTCCCATTCTGAGAAGACAAGAATCACTGGAAAAGACTGTCATGCTAGAAAAAGTTGAAGGGCTGAAGGAAAAGATGAAGACTCAACATGAGAAGGACTGAGGGCGATTCTACATTGGCTTCTCCCTCCATTGGTCTAGGAAACCCATGTTTAAACAGAAATCCCCCTCTGCATTGCATGCTGCTGTCGCTTCCTTTGATCCTCGGATTTTATGGCACCCTGTGCATTGCATGCCACTTTCACCTGCTTTGATCATCGGGTTTTATGGTACCTTCTGCATAGATTTATGGCCCCTTTATGGCTGTTCAACGGTGACTTTGCAGTCAGTACGGCATTGCCCCAGAGTCACTGCTCACTTCTTCAGATACTTCTGCAGATATTGCTCACTTCTGCTCACTTCTTCAGATTTTTTTTTTTTTTTGCCCGGGGTGAGCTTTTCAGAGCTGGCAAAGGAAGCTTTGAATCTCGAAAGCTTATACCCCAAAAAAACCCTGTTGGCCTCCAAAGTGCCGCCGGACTCAAATCTACCGATCTTTCTTTGCAGTTTTATAGTCTGTGTCTCGCCGGAGGACTATTTTTATGCCTTTTTTTTAGGCTTCTCAACATGTGTCTCATGCTGTTTTTATGCCAAAGGCAGCCAACAGATATAAAACATCCCATTATGATGCGCGCATCAAATAATTAGCAATTAATTAACAGAACAGTAGCAACTTTCAAATTCTTTTACACATAAGCAGCTTCTCCCCGGGGAAATTATTGATAATTTATGATTATTATTTTTTTTTAAAGGAGGCAGTGATATGATGTGGTTGGGAGCTACCCTGGGCTGGTCTTGGTAGAGGTGGCATATAAGATAGATTCATGGAGGAGAAGTCTATCAATGGATACTAGCCATGGTGACTGAGGGGAACCTCCATATTTAGAGGCACTAACCCTTTGAATCCCAGAGACAGGAGCAGTGTTCCCTCTAAGCTGAGTTAGTGTGCGCTAGCTCGCAGTTTTTTAGCCTCTGGTTCACACATTTTTGCCTTAGCTCAGGAAGGATGGCTCCAGAGCAAACGAATTTCTGCCAGCAGTCAAATCGCTTGCTTACAACTTTAATGCCAGTAGCTCACAAAGTAGAATTTTTGCTCACAAGATTCCACATCTTAGAGGGAGCACTGGACAGGAGGCAACGTCAAGGGAAGGCCTCAGCCTCTATGACCTGTTGGTGGCCCTCCAGAGGAAATGATTGGCCACTGTGTGAGACAGGATGGTGGACTAGAAGGACCACTGGGGAGCCAGTTTGGTGTAGTGGTTAGGAGCACGGTCTCTAATCTGGGAGAACCAGGTTTGATTCCCCCACTCCGCCACATACAGCTGCTGGTGTGACCTCGGGTCAGTTACAAGTTGTTTCAGAGCTGTTCTCTCAGGAGCAGTTCTCGAAAGAGCTCTCTTAGCCCCACCGATCTCACAGGGTGTCTGTTGTGGGGAGGGGAAGGGAAAGGAAATTTTAAGCCACTCTGAGACTCCTTTGGGTAGTGAAGGGTGGGGTGGGGTATAAATCCAATCTCTTCTCTTCTTCATTGGTCTGGTCCTGCGGGGTTTTTTTCTTATATTATTATAAACCTCTGAATCCCAGTGACAGGAGGCAACATCAGCAGAAGGCCTCAGCCTCTATGCATTGTTGTTTGCCCTCCAGAGGAACCGGCTGGCCAGTGTGTGAGACAGGAAGCCAAACTAGATGGACCACTGGTCTGATCCAGCAGGGCCCATCTTATACTCTAATTAAACCCTTGGCCACTATGACCTGTTGTCGACCATCCAGAGGAACTGGTTGGCCACCATGTGAGAAAGGATGTTGGACTACATGGACTATTGGTCTTCTTATGTTTTTAAGTTCTGTAAATAAACAACTAAGCAAGCCATTGTCAGAGGAAGGAGTGGATCTCTATTTGGTCGGTAAAGGTAAAGGTTCCTTTGCTCGAAAGCCAGTCGAATAGTGCTCATCTCCATTTCAAAAGCGAAGAGCCAGAGCTGTCTGAAGACGTTTCTGTGGTCATGTGGCCGGCATGACTAAACACCAAGGCGCATGGAATGCTGTTCCCTTCCCATCAAAGTGGTACCTATTTATCTACTTGCAATGTCTTGCTTTCGAACTGGCAGGAGCTGGGACCAGAGACGGGAGCTCACTCCGTCATGCGGCAACTTGGGTCTCGAACTGCTGAACTACCAACCTTCCACAACCTGCAGTTCAGCGTCTTAACCACTTGAGCCACCGCAGCTCCATAGAGGTCCATTGGTCCATATAGGTATGCAATTGTAAGGAAAGTGTTTCAGTGTTGGGTAGGGTTACCAACTCCAGCTTGGGAAAATCCTGCAGATTTGAGGGCAGAGACCATAAAGGATAGAATGTGGGAAGCCATGTCACCTAAAATCTATGGTACACATGGAGTCTGTTCTCTACAGCTGCCATTTCCTCCAGAGAAACTCAGCTCTGTATTCAGGAGATCAGTTGTAATTCCAGGAGAACCCAGGTGTAGGGGAAACTGCCTTCCAAACCGAACTGCACAGCACCAGCCATTCCATCTCTGGTCCATTCACTTGTCCATCTCCCGACGTTACGCGTGCCAGCAAATGTCAGCGATCCCCTTTCACGGCTTCCTTTGGATAAACAGGTCAGTCCCCGTGCAAAAGCAGAAATGGAGCTAAATCCAACATTAAAAACCACAACACTCAAAACCCAGTGGAAGAACATTTTCATGTGGAGAGCTCTCTCAAGAACTGCTCTTTAGAGATCAGCTCTGAGAGACCGTATGACTGACCCGAAGTCACACCAGCAGCTGCCTATGGAGAAGTGGGGAATTCACTGCCACAGGAAGTGGTGGAGGCTACAAGCATGGACGGCTTCAAAAGGGAATTAGATAAGCACAAGGGGCGGGACCCGTGATATTCGCGGGGGGGAGGGACCTCCACATTTATGAGGCAGAGGAGGAAGCAGGAGGAGGAGGTAAGTTCCCCTCCATCCCGCCGGTTCCCCCTGTCTCCTCCACCCCCTCCACCCCCCCGCTCGATCTCCCCCCTTGCCTCTCTCCCCTCCCCCCGGCTCCGAAGTGAGGCCCAAGCGGCTTGCTGTGCGGGCCTCGCTGCTCTCCCCCCCCCCGGCTCCGAAGCGAGGCCCAAGCGGCTTGCCGCTCGGCCCTCGCTGCTCTCTTCCCCCCCCTCTGAAGCGGCAGCGGTGAGGGAGTTCGAAGAGCGTTCCCTGCGCATGCACAGGGGACACACTGTCACTTTTGAGGGGATTTAAGTATCTCCCCGATATTTTTTCCGGGTTTTTAGATTTTTGTGCACACCTGGGGACTGCCCCAAGTGTGCACAAACATCTCCCTCCCCCCCAGGTTCCCCCGATGTGCAGAAATAAGTATCCGCACGCAGGGGGCATGTTCAGTATTAGATATATAGATATGGAGCAGCGGTCCATCAGTGGCTATTAGCCACAAGGTATAGATAGGGGCTCTGGGGCAAGTGATGCTCTGTCTTCTTGGTGCTTGGGGGGGTCAACAGTGGGATGGCTTCTAATGTCCTGGTCCCCCTGGTGGACCTCCTGATGGCACTGGTATTTCTGGCCACTGTGTGACACAGAGTGTTGGACGGGATGGGCCCTTGGCCTGATCCAACATTGGCGTCTCTTATGTTCTTATGTTCTTATGAATCAAACCTGGTTCTCCTAGATTAGAGTCCATGCTCCTAACCACTACACCAAACGGGCTCTCAGTCTTTGAGATGAATCTTTAAGACAAAGCATCCCAGGTGTGAAATGGGCTGAGTGTATGGTTGCCAGCCTCCAGGTGTAGCCTGGAGTCCTCCTGTAATTATAACTCCAGACTGCTGAAACCGATGCCCCTGGAGGAAATGGCAACTCCCAAGGGTGGGCTTTATCTTATCCTGCCCCTGCTGAGCCCTCCCCGGCCCAGCCCCCTAATCCCCGGTATTTTCCCGTGTGGTGCTGGCAAATTGAAAATAAGGGAGAGCATAATCATGGCTCTGTTTTCTAGCGCATGAAAGTAAAATGTGCATAGGGATTATAAATAAATAAGGGGAAAGGTATGGCGGTGGAGGACAGCGTGAGGATTACACAAACAAGCAAGGAAACAAAACCCACCTGGGTTTGAGACGTGAGTTTCACACCCACCTGATCTCGGAAAGCCCGGCACCGGAGTCGATTTCTCTTCTCTCTCTCTCTGCCCCGCCCCCCTGCTGTGTTCTTTATCTATTGAAATTAAACATTGGTGGGGGACTCAGACTCTTATTAAAAATGGAACAATTCGAAGGAGCGGTGTTCTTTCCCCCATAGAATCTCATTTCCTTCGCGATGGGCTACTGTGCCTTCGTATGCACCGTGAGTCTTATTGTTTCGTTCTTTTTTTTAATGACAGAATTGGCATTGTGTTACCAAAAAAAAAAACCCTGTATCAACATCGATCAAAATGGATGATGGTTTGTAAGTGTAATTAGCATAAGCTATAAAAACCCATGAAGGCTAATGGAGAGCGAGCTTAAAAAGCCCTGTGTGTTTCATTTTTTAAAGAAATGACAGGTTGAAATCACTATATGACAAGCTTCCTCTGGGTTGCTTTGGTATGAAAAAGTTAGAGGCCTTTTAAGTTTTCCTTGTGGGGGGAAACACAAACAAACATGAATGCATACACTGGAGTATGGTTATCTTATTTTGCATTCCCCGTGAATATGCATCCTATGCAAATATTTATTTATTTATTTATTTACTTAAATTTATAACCCGCCCTCCCCGCGAACGGGCTCAGGGTGGCGTACAGATGGGGCCAATGCCCAATACATAAAACATTAAAACTGCATTTTAAAAACATTCAGTACAACATAAGTGCTCTCCACAACAACTAACAAGGGAACAGATGACGTCATCAGGATGGTACCCTTAGTGGCCACAGCTCCATGCAGTACCACCATTTTTGCGCTCACGGCGAGTTGGTAATAAGGGCTAGGACAGATAGTAACAGTCGTAGACAGATGGTAACAGTCGTGGCGGCTCCTACTCAAAAGCCTGGCGGAAGAGCTCCATCTTGCAGGACCTGCGGAACTGTGCAAGGTCCTGCAGGGCCCGGATCTCCTCTGGGAGCTCATTCCACTAGGTAGGAGCCGCCACCGAAAAAGCCCTAGCCCTAGTCGCTGCTAGTCTGGCCTCTTTGGGACCTGGAACCACCAGGAGATGTTTAGTCCCAGACCGTAGTGCTCTTTGGGGAACATATGGTGGTGGTGAAAAGAGCCGTCACTTACGGTGACTTCACAGGGTTTTCAAGACAAGAGTTGAACTAGATCACCCTGGAGGTCCCTTCCAACTCTATGATCTTATGATTCTAAGAGATGGTCAGAGGTGGCTTGCCGTTGCCTGTCTCTCCACCTGACGCTGCCACCACCCTGGTTCCAGGCTCCTCTGAGAAGGCCCAGAACACCCTCCCAAGACATTTAGACCTCCCTTTTGGCCGAATAATAGGCTTGAGGACGAGGCAGAGTGAAACAAGGAAAAGGTTTCTTTTATAGGAGGCCAAACAAACAAGGTGCAGAATTATAACAGTAAGTGGGTGAAAAGAAAAGAAATCAAATGACCTAACGCGTCTAAATGTATACCGTCCCTAGCTCACTATTTCAAGTGGCACTAGACTACTCACCCTTCCCTCAGGATGAGGGTCTCTTCCCCGCAGCAGCCTTCCTTCTGGCTCTGCCCTCTGGGAAGAAGAACAGCTTTTCCTGCTGCCCCAGATCTTTTATTCCAAGCCCACCTCCTTTCCAAAACCTTTCAGGGGCTTCTGGGAGTTGTAGGCCCAGCCTCACCTACTGCTAGCCAGGCTCCCTGGGCCTATTAGGTAGGGTTGCCAAGTGTAAATTCCTCCGTAGCGGGGGAGTCCCGTCTGGCATCTGGTGCGCCATAGAGTTTTCCCTCAGATGACTGTGGCCCCGCCCCCAGCGTGCCCGGCGTGGTCATGTCACTTCCGGGTGATGCACACGTTGGGGTGGGGTTCCCCTCGAGGCCCGAAATGGGGAACGGGCCTCTGGGGCAGGGGGACTTGGCAAGCCTACTAGTAGGCCTCTGGTGGCACAACTTGACTTCCTTGCTGGTCTCCCATCCAAACAGAAGCAGAAGATATTGGATTTATACCCTGCCCTTCACTACCGAAAGGAGTCTCAGAGTGGCTTACAAACTCCTTTCCCTTCCCCTCCCCACCACAGACACCCTGTGAGGTAGGTGGGGCTGAGAGAGCTCTCTCAGGAACTGCCCCTGAGAGAACAGCTCTGAGAGAACTTATGGCTGACCCAAGGTCACACCAGCAGCTGTTACAAAACTCCAGTCCAGTGTGTTCCTCCAGAAAAAAGCCCTGTCAACCAGGGCTGACCCTGCTTAGCTTCTGAGATCAGATGAAACAGAGCTAGACTGGCAACTATATAGGCATGCTCTTTAGGATTGTTGGATGCCTGGTTCCAGCAGGGGAAACTCCACTGACACACACCCCCACACACATACACTTGGAATTTGGAATGACACTACTGTGTCATGCAATACTCTAGGAATTTCCCCGATCTCTATCGTTCTTACCATAGAGTTTTGGGGAAGCCTGAGAGTGTCATGTGATGCGGAGATCTCACTTCCCGTTATGCAGCTGAAGTGGTCATGGGACTTCACACTTTGCTATTTCTGTCTGCCTCTTCCCCCCCTTCCCCAAGTATCCTCCAGTTATCGAGGGCTGACAATCCTAATAGTCTTCAGTTATATAACATGTTCAATGAATGCAGTTTTCTTTTCTTTCCCCAGAGAAGAGGGGAAAATAGTATTGCTTCATCTTCAAGGAAACAGAAAAACATTAAAAGTCTATTAAACTCCATAGATGAATGTCAACTCCCTAATATGGTAAGGACTTTGTTTGGGAGACAGTTTGGTGTCGTGGTGAAGTGCGCGGACTCTAATCTGGGAGGACCGGGTTTGATTCCCCACTCTGCCACATGCACCTGGCTGGATGACCTTGGGCAAGCCATAGTTCTGCTCCTGCAGGAAATGACCCCTGTATGTGCTAGTCTCAACAACTAGCACAGATGGGATTGTCCTCCTCCAGGTGGTGTCTGGAGATCTCCTGCGATTACAACTGGTCTCTAGGCTTCAGAGATCAGGTCCCCCAGAGAAAATGGCTGCTTTGGGTGTTGGACTCTATGGCATTATACCCAACTGAGGTCCCTCCACTCCCCAGACCGAACCCGCCCCAGGCTGCACCCTCAAAATATTCAGTAATTTCCAGACCTGGAGCTGGCAACTTTAACAATGGGCTTTGTATACTTAGATCTCAGGGGCCTTTTCAGGCACCCATTGGGGTGCAATGTATTAGCTCCTGGGATTGACAAGTAGGACGAAGCTTCCGGATTGGCTGGATTTAGAAGGTTATAGAAGAAATCTGTCCTGGTGTGATTGACACTGCAAACTCTGGGCCCACCCCCTTTCAGCAACTATCCTCCATTCCAAACCTGGATTTC
>NW_015172677.1:30437-34191 GCF_001447785.1 Gekko japonicus
ATATGTCAAAGAAATCTCTATCATGGGATAGTTTAATTAAAAAAAAATCTCAGGGGAGTTTAGGGGAGTTAAGACAAATCACTGGCATGGGAGGCGAGCTTATTCTCATTTTCAGAGGAGACAGTTTGGAAGAAGAGGTTATACTCACTTTTTATTTTTATTTATGTGTATGTATTTTACCTCTGCTTTTAATTGCTTTAATGATGCGGGCAGATTGTTGGTTTTAATGGTTTGTATTTGTTTGTTTGTTTATTTTTATGTAAGTGTTTGTTTAAAACATTGATTAGCAGCCTTTCTTTCTTATGGAGCATGAATCGGCTTAAAGGTAAAGGGTTTCCCTTGCTCGAAAACCAGTCGAATCCAACTCTAGGGATACGGTGCTCATCTCCGTTTCCAAGCCGAAGAGCCAGCACTGTCTGAAGATGTTTCCGTGGTCATGTGACCGGCATGACTAGATGCCGTGGCCCATGAAACAGTGTTACCTTCCCACCAAAGCGGTACCTATTTATCTACTTGCAATTTCTTGCTTTCGAACTGCTGGGTTGGCAGGAGCTGGGGCCAGAGATGGGAGCTCCCTCTGTCATGTGGCACTTGGGTCTCGAACTGCTGAACTACTGACCTTCTGGTCTGCAGTTCAGCATCTTAACCATGCAAATAAAACATGTTGCACAGTACATAAAAATATGTAAAACCAAGATTTAACATCCCAGTTTAGGACTGCTGTAATCAAATGCACTTCAAAATAAAACTGTTGTCAGCTGCCTCCTAAAGGTAAAAAGTGAGGGGTCCAGGAGCTCCTTCCCGGAGAGGCAGTTCCATAATCCTGGGGCCACCACTGACAACGCCCTTTCTTGCTGTGATCTCAGTTCTCGGGCAGGAACATGGGCGGGGGGGGAGACTGTTCTTCAGACACACCAGCCCCAATCAATGCTGCCTCTGAGCCGTGGAGTCTTGTGAGCAAAAATTCCACTTTGTGAGCTACTGGCATTAAAGTTGTGAGCGAGTGATTTGGCTAACTGCATAAACTAGGGCTTTAGTGGTCAAAAACCAGACGTTGAATTGGGCTCAGGAGTGGATCAGTAGCCAGTGTAATTGTGTAGGTTGATTTTATTCTCTGTGTTTTAATTTGTTAGCCGCCTTGGTGGCCCTTATGAGGGTGGAAAGGCAGGGTATATATATATATTTTAAAAAAAATAAAATGAGACAAAGAGTGAGTAACACATGGAATTCACTGCCACAGGAGGAGGCAGCAGCTACAAGCATGAACCGCTTCAAGAGGGAATTGGATAAACGCATGGAGCAGAGGTCCATCAGTGGCTATTACCCACAAGGCATAGATAGGAACATTCAGTCTGGGGCAAGGGATGCTCTGTATTCTTGGTGCTTGGGAGGGGGAGGCAACAGTGGGAGGGCTCCTAGTGCCCTGACCCCACTGGTGGACCTCCTGAGGGCACCTGGTATTTCTGGCCACTGTATGACAGGGGGTTGGACTGGATGGGCCATTGGCCTGATCCAACATTGGCGTCTCTTGTGTTCTTATAAGGGGGAATTGGATAAACATATGGAGCAGAGGTCCATCAGGGGCTATTAGCCACAAGGTGTAGGTAGGAACTCTCAGTCTGGGGCAAGTGATGTTCTGTATTCTTGGTGCTCCTAGTGCCCTGACCCCAGAGTGTTGGACTGGATGGGCCATTGGCCTGATCCAACATTGGCTTCTCTTTATGTTCTTATGAGATTCATTTGTTTGTTTATTTACTTACGTTAGTACTCCCACGGGAACGTCACAGCCAGCAAGGGATAGAAGTTAGAAGTAATAACGGATTTTTCACCATTAAAGCCTGTGATGTCTGATTTTAGGTTCTAAGAGGCAAGGCAGGCCGGATACTCCGGTAATTGTTTAGAAAGCAGGTGTATCGAGATACCTCGACTTTAGAAAACGATAATCAATGTTGTCATTTGAAGATGCCAGGCGGAAAATGGAGCCGCACAAGGTTTCTGTGTCTCAAAATGGCCAGATAAGTCCATTTCCCCTGAAGCAATGCAGCCGTGACATGACATTTTAAGGACATTAAGTAGTTCTGAAGTATTAGTGTTCTTGTTTTTTTAAGTAATTCACAGACCCCTGCAATATCACGAACTCCTGAATAAAAACAATGCTGTCTGGGCAAAGCTGATAACTGTTAAGCATTATATACAGACAGGTGAGAAAGAGATCTTTACACTGCAACCCTCATGATTACATGGAATAAGATTCCCAAAGGTATTTGTAGATATTGCTTGATATGGGGATATGGGGCAACTGATTAGGTGATATTGTTCTCCAAGTAGCAAGGCTTTTTTTTTTAAGGTAAAGATTTTAGTTTATTAAAACAAACATCAAAAATGTACAAAAACAGAACATACACATGAAACATACATGTTGGGGGAGAACTCTCACATCATTAAGACATCTGTTATACTACTTCTTACAGTATCCATTTTCTTATTAGTTACATTAAAAAACAAGTATCATTTGTTTATAAGACCTGCAATTTCTATAATTTTTCTAGTTTTAATAATAGTTCCTTTACTGTATTCTTCCAGCCGTGTATAAAATCTTGACCATGTATTTTTGAAATTTTCTTCTTCTTGTCCTTTCAAAAATAAATTCAGTTTATCCATCTCAGCAGTTTCAGGCGTTTCAGTTATAATTTCTTGTTTTGAAGGTATTTCATCTTTTCTCCGGTATTTAGCATACAATATTCTCGTAGTAGTTAACACATGTATAGTAAGATAAAAATCTTGTTTCTTACAATTTTCTGGTCTAATATTGAATAAGAATAGTTCAGGGGTAAAAGGTATGGAGGCAAACGCCAATATAAAACATATATAAAACCATTTAAAATCACAACAAATACCAAAACATTTTTAACAAATTATTGACTAAAGTGCTCTAGCTGTTAAACATGATATTTCACAGATGGCATATTTCAAACTATTCAGCATCATCTGCTCCAGGGAAACGCTAATGCTCCCTCCTCCAGGGCCAGGTAAAGATGGAGTAGTGGTGATGGTAGTGGCAGCTCCTAGTCATACGCCTGGTGGAAGAGCTCCGTCTTACAGGCCCTGCGGACCTGCATAAGGTCCCGCAGGGCCCGGATCTCCTCCGGGAGCTCATTCCACCAGGTAGGAGCCGCCACCGAGAAAGCCCTGGCCCTGGTAGCGGCCAGCCTGGCCTCTTTGGGGCCTGGGATGACCAGGAGATGTTGGGTCCCGGACCGAAGTGCTTGCGGGGGAACATATGAGGAAAGGCGGTCCCTTAGGTAAGCTGGACCCAGACCATGTAGGGCTTTAAAGGTAAGAACCAGCACTTTGAAACGAATCCGGTACGCTATTGGCAGCCAGTGCAGCGCTTTCAGCACAGGCTGGATGTGGTCCCTTCTAGGAAGACCCATCAACAGCCTGGCCGCAGCATTCTGCACTAGCTGCAGCTTCCGGATTTGCGACAAAGGCAGCCCCATGTAGAGAGCGTTACAGTAGTCTAGCCTCGAGGTGACCGTCGCATGGATCACTGTGGCCAAGTCACTGCGGTCGAGGAAGGGGACCAACTGCCGCACCAGCCGCAGATGGTAGAAGGCTGACTTGGCAGTGGCTGCCACCTGGGCCTCCATAGATAACGAGGAGTCCAGGAGCACTCCCAAACTCCTAACCTCCGGCGCTGGCACCAAAGGCACCCCATCGAAGGTCGGGAGAGGGAGCCCTAACCCCAAACCAC
>NW_015172677.1:35461-44545 GCF_001447785.1 Gekko japonicus
GGGATTGAACCTGGGACCTTCTGCATGAAAAGCAGAGGCTCTTCCACTGAGCCATGGCCCCGCCCTTTCCGTGGTGTTCTCGTGCTTCAGCAGATGCCTCGGTCGCAGGCGGCGGCAGACTCCTGAATCAGCCCCAGTCCTGCCTTAAAAACCTCCGATGAAGGACGGAAGCCTCCAACTGCAGTGTGTAGGACGTGACAAATGCTAGCTGCAGGGCTCTTTTGGTAGAAGAAGCCCAACAGGAACTCATTAGCATACTAGGCCACACCCAACGGCAGAAACGTATTAGCATATTAGGCCACACCCCTGACAGCACAGCTCATTAGCCTATTAGGCCGCACCCCCATGTTACCAGAAGTGTGGTCATCCAGCCACACCCACCTTTTGCTTCTTATTCTGTTTACCTTGTTTGTTGTCAAAACCCAGGGCTTTCTTTGTAGCAGGAACTCCTTTGCATGTTAGGCCACACACCCCTAATGTAGCCAATCCTAATGAGTTTCTGCTATTGGGTGTGGCCTATTATGCTAATGAGTTCCTGCTGGGCGTGGCCAACTTGGGAGCCAGCCGGAACTCCATTCCTGTGCGTAGTTCCTGCTGGGCGTGGCCAACTTGGAAGCCAGCCGGAACTCCGTTCTTGTGCGTTTCTTCCCAAAAATAGCCCTGGGCATACGTGACTGTCAACGATTCAGCAATGGGGGCTGCTTCTTCTCAAGTTGTTGTTTGGCTGACAATAATGGAGACGTGTGCTTCCTCACCAGGCTGGCAGCTGTATAACTGAAACCTCATTCTCGTGTAAGGCTTATGCAGGCACTTTCTATGTGTAGTATCACAACAGGTGACTTGTACAGCTTTTCTGAGCCTGTGTGTGTGTGTGTGTGTGTGTGCACAGTCCATTGTGTGTGTAACAGCAAATATAGTTCATAAAGCAAAACATCAATCTCATTCTTTAACACTAGGGCTGCCAAGCCACTGGTCAAGATGGGGAATCCCGCTTCTGTAACTCCCGTTTCCTGGAAAGGAGCGGGGACAGCCATCAGCCTGCGTGACCTCACTTCCTGACAAAACCCCGGCAGTGATGTTTATGGCATTGCAGATGGCAGCCCCTCCATGTCCCTGGTAGCTAAGTCATGTCCGGCACCCCTATTCCCAGCACAAACCCAGAAATGAGTCACTCTGTGGGTCTGATGCTCTAGATTTCCCTAACGCCCCCCCCCCGATTTCCCCCATGCCACCCTGCCAAGAAGTGGTGGGGACAGAGGAGAGATAGTGGAAGACTTGGCAATACAGGGGCCTGAAGTTGGTCTGCTTGTGTGATTGTCCTAGGGGCACTGCACTTTGGAGCAGCTGGCACCAGAACCGTGCTTTGGACCAGCACACAGAATTTGTCCCCTCGAAGGGGAGAGTCCTGTGAATGTGGGGGTATATGATACGTGGTGGTCTGACCTTATTTTGGGGTTAAGAGCTTTCCAACTCACTCTCCTAGTGTTTCTGAAAGACTACACGAATAAGTAACAAATAAGGAATGAATAAGGAAGTGCGAATAAGGAACCAACTTCAGCCTCCTTGGCAATACTGGGGTCTGGCTAGGTTAATAAACCAGCTTCAGAAACTCAGATGAGACAGTGCCTGTCTTCCCCTTAGGGCTGTGGTCTCTGGGTTAGGGAATTCCTGGAGATTTGGGGGCAGAGCTTGGTGAGGGTGGCGTTTGGGGAGGTGGTGGGCCTTACCATGCCGTACAGTTGCCATTTCCCCCAGGGGGGTTGGTCCCCGTTGCCTGGAGATCAGTCACAATTCCAGGAGATCCCCAGGCCTCACCTGGAGTTTGGAGTCTATGACGGCCCGATCCGACATCCCTCCCTCGGAGGAAAGATTTCCCCCTCCATTTTTCTTTCCCTTTACTGACTGAGGCACCCTAGCAGTGTGTTGTCTTCTTTCCTGAAGAACTCTGGTGTCCTGTCCCACCTGTCAAAGTGTAATATTTTGGCTGTTTGCTCAGCCCAGGAGCCTGAGGGAAGGATTGTGAGCCCCCCCTTAACTTTAATTGCACTCGAGACATTTTTATATTCCACATTAACAAAATATTTTATTCAACATAGAGGGGAAAGATCAGGGGTTGAAATTTCTGAGGTAAAACCAGTACATGCACAGACTTTGGTGTAGTGGTTAAGTGGCCAGACGTTAATCTGGGAGGACCAGGTTTGATTCCCCACTCCTCCACTTGCAGCTGCTGGATGACCTTGGGCAAGCCGTAGTTCTGACAAGAGCTGTCCTTGAAAGGGAAGTTCTCTCAGAGCTCTCTCAGCCTCACCTACCTCACAGGGTGTCTATTGTGTGGAGGGGAAGGGAAAGGAGTTTGTAAGCCGCTCTGAGACTCTGAGTGAAGGGCGGAGTATAAATCCAATCTCTTCTTGTTCAATCTTTTCTTATGTTTCAGGCTAACGAGAGTTTCTTAAACTGTTCAGAGTTACTGAAAATCTGTTGAGAGGCTTTTGTTCCAGCGTTTTCCAAACACTCCAGCACAGTTTCTTTGAGTAATCTCTAACTCTTTTCGGTTTCCAGAAGGCTGGTAGACTCTGTCCAGTACCCAAACCCCTTCTCTTGAAACACCAGTACTCATCTTGAGTCTTTTACTGACTCTTAAGGTCTCCAAAGGCAGTTTCTAACCACACCAGACCAGGGATCTCTGTACTCTTCAGAGCTATCACTCTGTTCAACTGGGTAGGGAATCTCCCTAGAAGTTTTATCCCCTTTCCTTGGCCTGAACGGGATTGGCTCAAATGGGGGTCTCCGCCTAACAACCCACTCATCCTTGCCAACTTTCCCAAGTTCTCCTGTCTGTGTTCAAACTGCTCTCAGTCAGGGCTAAATTCCAGATCTGTCAGTTCTTGACTCTTCTCAGCGAGGGCTGAAACCAGACTGACTCTCTCCTCGGCATCCAGTTCAGAAGTCTTTCTCTGCTCAGCTGATGCTAAAGGATTGGATCTCTTGGAACAGCCTGTCATTCAAGGCTGTCTGGCTTTGTGAAGAATTAACTCTTCACAGTCCTTTATCTGTCTGTACAGCAGTTCTAATGGGGCCATGGTGGCACAGTGGTTAAGACGCTTAGCTGCAGACGAGAAGGTCAGTAGCTCAGCAGTTTGAGACCTGAATGTCATGTGAGGGAGTGAGCTATCATCTCTGGTCCCAGCAAGAAACTGCAAGTAGATAAATAGGTACCACTTTGGTGGGAAGGTAACAGCATTCCATGTGCCTTGGCATTTAGTCATGCCAGCCACATAACCACGGAAATGTCTTTGGACAGCGCTGGCTCTTCGGCTTGGGAACTGAGATGAGCACCGCATCCCTACAGTCGAATTCAACTGGACTGAGGGCAAGAAAAAACTTACCTTTACCTTTACAGCAGTTCTAAGCTTTTAAAAAAGTGCAGTCCATCTCCGGCCATTTCCTAAGCATTCACATTCCAAATCCTATGGCATTTAATTTCAATTTTTGCTCTTTAACTCTGCGTTCTTACTTGACAGTTTTGCAAGTTGACATACAGTGGTATTTAGTCTTTGGGCACTAATATCAATAATAGTTAATCTCAAGTTGTTCGCGAGCAAACATTCGTAATGTGCATTCTATTTATAGCCGGCATCCAATAATACGAAAAGAGGAAAACAAAAAAAGACTGACCTCTACAGCAAAAGAAAACTTTACTACTCACATACTGGAAACATGATACAAAAACGTAATCAAGTATAAAAAGGACTGTATTTGACACATTAATTCACAAATATCAAACTCACACAAAATCCAATGGATAGGCAAAAATTTAACATTCTCTTTTAGCCAATTATGCAATACCAGAGAGGCTCATCAAATGTATGAGACATGGATTACGTGTGTCCACTTTGACGGAATGCTGTTGAAAAGAAGATATTCTACAGGGCCTGTGTATTAAAAAGCCACCTGGTACGTTTAATAAGGATCAGGACTTTAGGATTAAATGGGTTTCTACTCTTAACAAGTGTTCTATGGATTTGACACTGCTTTTGATTGAGAGAACCAAGAAGGAGACTGAGTGCAGGGATGTTCAGGCAAAGGATACGTTATCACTGCATTGCCCACATAATGTTATATTTAATGCACCCTTTGCCATTTTGATGAGCGTCTCTGGCACTGTATAACTGGCTGAAGCCCTTATTACATTTTTGCCTAGGCACTGGGTTTTGTCCTTATCCATTTTTGCAGTGTCTAACTGTTGATGCTCATAAATTGATGTGTTGAGTACAATCCTTTTTATGCTTCCATTCAGCATGCAATCTATTTCAAAGTGCACTCTGTTAGAAAGCTGACCTCCAGTGGCGATTGCTGTGCTGCAGGATGTGCCACTTGCCAGCATGTGAGTGTGGATACATGAACCTTATCAAAACTGTGAGAAAAAGTCAGTGGCCTAAGTCATCTGAATTTTCTGGGTGATATAATGTAAGAACATAAGAGAAGCCATGTTGGATCAGGCCAGTGGCCCATCTAGTCAAGCACTCTGTGTCACACAGTGGCCAAAAACCAGGAAGTCTACCAGGGGGTCCAGAAGTCCAGAAGCCCTCCCACTGTTGCCCCCCCAAGCACTAAGAATACAGAGCATCAGTGCCCCCAAACAGAGGCAGACTTTCTGCTCTTTACACTCTCTCTCTCACACACATACACACAGAAAACAGCTGAGCGGCAGGGAGCAGAAACCAGGGGTTTAAATGGCTCAGAGCCATTTAAACTCCTGCTTTATGCTCCCCATGAAAAGGGGTGGGGTGCAGAAAGCAAGGGTTGCAAACCGCTACAAACCTGTCTAGTTCGTGAACCAGCCTCCCTTTTTGTTTTTGGTTCGTAGTTAGGTTTGTGGTTTGGCCACGAAGCCCAAATCAAAATGGACCACAAAAAATGAGTTTTGTGCCCATTTCTTATCCAGAGAGAAGTAGGTGACATGACAGTGAAGGAAAGCAAAGCCTTGCCCTTCTGTGATTCACGACAGTAACCAAGGGAAAACGTGAAGGGGGAATTGGCCCACACACTAACTAAAGAAATCACAGATGCTTTCTAGTCCTCTCGATCCTTTAAAAAGGTAAAGGTTTTCTTGCTCGAAAGCCAGTCAAATCCGACTCTAGGGTTGCTGTGCTCATCTCCGTTTCAAAGCTGAAGAGCCAGCGCTGTCCGAAGACGTTTCCGTGGTCACGTGGCCGGCATGACTAAACACCAAGACGCACGGAACGCTGTTACCTTCCCGCCGAAGTGGTACCTATTTATCTACTTGCAATTTCTTGCTTTTGAACTGATTTAATGTGAATGATGGTGGGCAATGTCAAGCCCTGCCTTGCAATGGCCCCAGCCACTTACTGAAAAGCTTGAAAGGCACTAAAGGACATACTGGTGGGTGTCATGATTCCTAGAGGCACCACGTTGGGGATCCCTGGATGAGATAATTGACGGAGTCACTTCCAAATCTTATACTTCTCCATGAAGAAATAGATCTCACAGACATACCTAAAATAGATCTTCTGCTAGAATGGATTCTCTTCCTATGTAAGCAATTCTGCTGTGGTCACTACTAGAAGTCATTCTCAGGGGCCACAGTGGCTCAGAGGTTAAGATGCTGAGCTGCAGACCAGGAGGTCGGTAGTTTGGCAGTTTGAGACCGGAGTGCCACATGATGGAGTGAGCTCCCATTTCTGGCCCCAGCTCCTGACAACCTAGCAGTTTGAACACAAGAAATTGCAGGTAGATAAATAGGTACCGCTTTGGTGGGAAGGTAACAGCATTCCATGCGCCTCGGCGTTTAGTCTTTCTAGCCACATGACCACGGAAATGTCTTCAGACAGCGCTGGTTCTTCGGCTTGGAAATGGAGATGAGCACCACCCTCTAGAGTCGGATTCGACCAACTTTCGAGCAATGGGAAAAGAAGTGATTCTCACTTAAGGCAGCCCACCCACTGGATTCTGCACAGTTTTCGATTTCAGTTTGGAAGCCTTTCCGGTATGTACGTCCCATGTTCCTCTTCTGGGCATAGAACAGGGGTTCCTGGGGGGGGGAGGTATTTGTGAATTGCCTGCATTATGCAGGGGGTTGGACTAGATGACCCTGGAGGTCCCTTACAACTCTATGATTCTATGATTTGGTTCCTGTACAAAGCCCTGCAACACATCTTTCAGCCACTGTGCAAATTGAAATTTTCTCAAATTGCGCAAAGTCTCTTTTAAAAAGATTACTATGGGAATTTTAGCTTCAGAAGTGCTGGGATCGTAATAGTCCAATGAGATCTGAACCAGGTTGAAATGGGTCAAAAAATGGCGCGAGTGCCAATGGCTAAGTGGCTTTTATGCATAACGTTTACAACCAATGTTATAGATGCTCAGCTCTCTTTAATGTTTTTGGTTTAGGGATGTTGCCCAATTTCATGGCATCCATCCTTCAGTTGGAAATAAAGTTTGATGGTAAAACTAACATTAAAAATTGATGCCTGGTTTTGCATCTAAATAGCAAGCGATGCACAAAACTGGGGGGAGCTAGCAAAGAAAATTGGCTGGATAAAAAGGCTCCTGATGAATGTAATATACATGGAAAGGGAAATCAGAGAAATGAAAAATGGCATCTAAGTGCATCCCTGTTCTGTTTCCACGAAGTGACAAATTTCCACGGGTGTTTATCTAAATGTGTGTCAAGCCATCACTCCCTAATAAGGTTGGATCGGGTCCCTTAAATGTTGCTGCCGGATATTCATATGAAGCTATCATATTTTGGTCACATCACGAGAAGACAGGACTCGCTGGAAAAAAGGCAGTAAAGCTAGGAAAAGTTGAAGGTGGTTTTGAGGAAGGAGAAGGATCCCCGTAGGGTGTAATGGCATAGAATCTACCTTCCAAGAACACCATTTTCTCCAGGGAACCTGATCTGAAAGACTGGACAACACATCCAATTACCATGTCAGATTACACAGGGAAGCCATTGAAATTCATAATATTAGTCACAAGGTATAGATAGGGATTCTGGGGCAAGTGATGCTCTGTCATCTTGGTGCTTGGGGGGGGTCAACAGTGCGAGGGCTTCTAATGTCCTGGCCCCACTGGTGGACCTCCTGATGGCACCTGGTATTTCTGGCCACTGTGTGATACAGAGTGTTGGATGGGCCTTTGGCCTGATGCAACATTGGTATCTCTTACGTTCTTATGTTCTTATAAACACAATTTCAACAGGAAAGAAGAGAGTTTAAAAATGAATAGGGCATGGTTTCCTGTCCTGAAAAATACAAGAGGGTCTACATCTTACAATGGCACTACAGATAAGATTAGAAAGTCAATGGCCAATCCATATGCCAAAGAACCTCCTCAGGAAAGCTCCTCCATTAGCATGTCACAGCCTGGGGAACTCCAACTCAGCCCTACCCCACCTTCCTAAGTAGAGATAAATTACCTGCCTACCATTTTTCTCTCACCTTGACACAGAGAGTGTTCCATCTTTCTGTGTTATACCTCTGAGGATGCCAGTCACAGCTGCTGGCAAAACGTCCAGTGCTACAATGCCAAGACCACGGCCATACAGCCTGGAAAATCTACAGCTAATGAACTCCGGCTGTGAAAGCCTTTGACAACAAACCTGATCCCTGTCACCTGGAGATCAGTTGTAATTCTGGGACATCTCCAGCCATCGCCTAGAGACTGGCAACCCAAGGGTGAATGCATCTTAGCCTGGTGTCTCAGCTTTCCACTCTGCCTTGAGTGGCTCTGCTAGGAAAATGCTCGGAAACGTTGAAGGCAGCAGGAAAAGAGGAGGACCCAAAATAAGGAAAAGAAAGACCCAACATGAGATAGAATGACTTGAACAAGGAAGCCATGGCCCTCAGTTTGCAAGAACTGAGCAAGGCTGTCAATTAGGACGTTCTGGAGGACATTCATCCATAGGGTCTCCATAAGCTGGATCACACTTGGGATGGTGAAGGTGAAGGTGAAGGTGGGTGAGGTCCTTCTTTGTACGTGTGATCTGAAGAAATTCAGTGGATTGCCACCAGTGGCGAGATCTTCTTCTTTGTCACACCACATAGACACACATCCCATCTAGGGTGGCCAGGTCTCCGGCTTATATGAGTTTACCATAGAGTTTTAGTACATCCTAGAGCATCCCTTGACATCACTTACCAGGGTGACATCAGCATGCCAGTCACCACCTCCTATTATATTGAACCCACTATGGTATTGGGACTCAGGATTTTTCAGAAGTACTGGATTTTTTTAAAGGCTCTGTTATACCCAGTGGGGGACCATTATAGTCAATGCTCATCATACGGTGTAAAAGGGAATTGATCAGGAGTTTTCCGGGGCTTTGGGGGACTATTTCTTTTTTGAGGTAGAGGCACCAAATTTGTCACACTGCTGCTGCTGCCTCTCCTCACCCCTGGTCCAATTCTACGGTCCCCCAAAGAAGGGTGCCCCATTCTCCATTGGTTCCGATGGAGGGGGAAAAGGCATTTAAAGGGATCACAGGTCCCTTTAAAGGCCTTCTCCAAGCTGCAAGTTCACCTGGAAGGCATTTAAAGGGACTGCAATCCCTTTAAATGCCCTTTGACGTCAGCCATCCAGCAGTCCCGGAAATCTCAAATGAGATGGGAAAATAGTCGGAAAATGCTGTATCAGTATTTTCTTTGCCTATTCTTTCAGCTGTATGTAGATCTGGGTATTTTTCTGGTTCTCTGAAATGGCTGAGCCCACCCCAAATCCCAAGTATAGCCAACTGCAGGCCCCAACTAATTACTAATCCCATCTAGGGTGGCCAGTTCCTCCCTGGCCACTGACAGGGGGTGAGGGGGTTAGGGTTACCAGATCCAGATTGGGAAACTTCTAAATATTTGGGAATGGAACCTAGGGAAGGCAGGGACCTCAGTGGGGGACAATGCCATAGAGTCCAGCCTCCAAAGGATCCATTTCCCTTCGGGAAGTTGATCTCTGTGGTCTAGAGATGAGCTGTAATTCTGGGGGATTTCCCAGGTCCCATTTGGAGGCTGGCATCCATAACCCCACACCTTACTTTTAGCTACTGTGCAAATGTTTCTCTTTCTATCA
>NW_015172677.1:44668-48309 GCF_001447785.1 Gekko japonicus
TAGAGGACTACCATTTACTATTTATTTATTTTTAGATTTACATCCCGCCCTCCCAATGGCTCAGGGCGGCTAACATACGGCAAAAGCCGCTTTAAATAGATACAATACAATAAAACAAAGCCATATTAAAACACACAATAAAACCATACAATATTTAAAGTGCTCTAGTCTTCCTACATATAAATCACCCAAGACGGGATCAATGAACCCAGTGCAGCGGCCACCTGTCTCTAGTGTGGTCTCCAATAGCGCTGTTCTACGCGCATTCTGCCAGGCGATAGTTGCCCTATACGATGGAACAACAGTAGGACAATGCCACAATGGTGGAATAGTGGTGGTGGCGGCGGCTCCTACTCAACAGCCTGGCGGAAGAGCTCCGTCTTACAGGCCCTGCGGAACTGCACAAGGCCCCGCAGGGCCCGGATCTCCTCCAGGAGCTCATTCCACCAGGTAGGAGCTGCCACCGAAAACGCACTGGCCCTGTCCGCTTCTGTGTTGCTGTGTGGATTTGCTGTGCCCATCTATTTCATTTCCTTGTTCCTTTGAAAAATAAACAAACCCTGAGTGATATTTCAGTTAGCTGATTAATTGACTGATGGATATAGCCCTGACCTGGGAGATCCAGGCTAGCGCAATCTCATCAGATCTCAGAAGCTAAGCAGGGTCCGTCCTGGTTAGTAGTTGGGTGGGATGCCACCAAGGGAGACTGGGATTGCTACACAGTCAGCCCATGGAAGCCCACCTCTGTATGTCTTTTACCCTGACCTGGATGGCCCAGGCTAGCCTGATCTCATCAGATCTCAGAAGTCTAAGCAGGGTCAGCCCTGGTTAGTACTTGGATGGGAGACCACCAAGGAAGTCCAGGGTGGCTACACAGTCAGGCCATGGAAAACCACCTTCGTATGTCTTTCGCCTTGACCCAGATGGCCCAGGCTAGCCCGATCTCATCAGATCTCAGAAGCTAAGCAGGGTCAGCCCTGGTTAGTCCTTGGATGGGAGACCACCAAGGAAGACCAGCGTTGCTACACAGTCAGCCCATGGATAACCACTTCTTTATATCTGTTGCCCTGACCCGGATGGCCCAAGCTAGCCTGATCTCATCAGATCTCAGAAGCTAAGCAGGGTCAGCCCTGGTTAGTCCTTGGATGGGAGACCACCAAGTAAGTCCAGGGTGGCTACACAGTCAGGCCACGGATAACCACCTTCGTATGTCTTTCGCCCTGACCCGGATGGCCCAGGCGAGCCCCATCTCATCAGATCTCAGAAGCTAAGCAGGGTCAGCCCTGGTTAGTCCTTGGATGGGAGACCACCAAGCAAGTCCAGGGTGGCTACGCAGTCAGCCCATGGATAACCACCTTCGTATGTCTTTCGCCCTGACCCGGATGGCCCAGGCGAGCCCGATCTCATCAGATCTCAGAAGCTAAGCAGGGTCAGCCCTGGTTAGTACTTGGATGGGAGACCACCATAATCAGATCTCGGAAAGTAAGAAGGGTCAGTCCTGGTTAGTATTTGGATGAGAGTCCAGGGTTGCGACACAGAGGCTGGCAATGGCAAACCACTTCCAAATGTCTGTTGCCTTGAAAACCGTATGGGGTTGTCATAAGTTGGCTGCGACTTGAAAGGAAAAGGTAATTATTAGATATCTTGACAGTAGACTGAGCTAGCTCCCTGCTTAGCAAAGCAATAGGAAACGGGAGTTGATTTTTTAAATATATATATATATATATAACTTTTTCTTAATGTTCTTCCTGTTGAGTAGAAGACAACCCAGGAGCGATGCATCCTGAGGAGAGATCCTGGCTAGAAGAGGAAATGCACATGTTCCTTGGATCTTCAAGCGCTGGAGATGCTGAAAGTCAATAGTGATGTATAATGCAACGTGTTTGAGAAAGTTTCAGCCAGTGGCTCAGACAGATGCTTCTCAGAATAAGATCCAGCCGACTGTGACTGGAACTCTATGAAATGTTTTGCACAGAAAATGAATCTTCACGCACGTAACGGAAACACCTTCGGGGACTGGCATTGTCTGGCGAATCTTTCAAACAGCTGGAAATTTGGGAACCAAATTTCGTTTCACCCAAGCCATCACACTGATGACACAGAGCTGCTACTTCTTCTCTTTCTTCCTTGCAAAAATAGGAAATGTCGAAAAAGGGAGAATCAAAATAACACCAGCTCTGCTGGCATATGAGAAAGAAAATCCGGCCAGGGAAGGGTGGGTGGTGGGGAGTTGTGTGCTTATAACAATTGGAAAACAAATTTCAAAATAATGCAAAACCCTTTTTCCTCTAATTAAGGACATCAAGGGGAATGGTTGTCTGGGGAGGAGCTGTGGTTCCGTGGCAGAGCGTCTGCTTGGCATGCAGAAGGTCCCAGGTTCAAGGGTGGGGTATAAATCCAATCTCCTCCACCTCCTCCTCCTCCTCCTCCACCTCCTCCTCTTCTTCTTCTTCTTATTCTTCGTCTTCGTCTTCTTCTGACTCCAGTATACACAGGTTGTGATCCATGCGATATGCCTATTGCCATCTTATATTCAAAATTCCCCAAGCTATTATTAAGAAAAAAAGGCAATTTGTGTAATACCTGCTCAGCCAAGGGACCTGGCCAAGGGACCTGGTGACCATAGAGGGTTTTTTTACACAAATGCTAGAGTGCCATCTGAAGGACATGCCCAGTGCGATGACCTCACCTCCAGGTGATGTCTTTCTGGTGCACGTGCTGTGCGTGTGTGCCAGAAGACCCCAGGAACCAGGCTGCCCCCCCCGCCAGGACGCAGGTAAGAGTTGGCAACCCTACTGGGAGGAAATGGGAGCTTCAGAAGGCAACTTGTATGGTATCTCATCCCTCCCTTCACCAAACTTTGCCCTCCCCAAGTCCTCAACTTGCAAGGAATTTCCGAACTGGAGTTGGCTGCCCTAACAACAATCATTTCCGAAAGAGCCCTCACCTGGATAGCCCAGACAAGCCTGATCTCATCAGATCTTGAAAGCTAAGACAGGGCCGACCCTGGCAAGTACTTGGATGGGAGACCTCCATGGAATACCAGGGCTGGGAGTGACCGGGACGCAGGATGTAGGCAATAGCAAGCCACCTCTCTGAAACGTCCAAGGCACATTAGGGGTCACCAGAAGTCAACCATGACTTCCAGACTCACACACATACACAGGGGGCGGTGGCACAGGCAGTTAAATGCCTGTAGAAATAGTCATCTCGAACAGCTGTAACAGTGGTTCGAATACCACCGTGGTTGGGGTGAGCTCCCGACTGTTGGATCCCCAAGCATCGAGAATAAATCCACGTTTTCGAGAAAAGCAAAATTTATTTCAAAGCATTGGAAAGACACTCAAACACGTTCTTTGTTAGAACTGACTACAAACCATAAGGGCAAGCATAATAAAGGGATTTGAAACAGATACAGAACCAATGGGTCACATTCCCGCTGGCGGGCGAGGGGAAACGGTTGCGCGCCCTTTCCCTGGGAACTCAGTTATCTCCAGACATATACAGGTGCAGTTCTCAGGCTCTAAAAGCAACAAGCCAGCAATGAAGCGAACTCCCACAAGACGACCTCCAGTTGTTTGGCTTATGCATTACAGCAGAATACAATAACAGCTCACAGGCAGGGAAGGAGGGGGATGGGG
>NW_015172677.1:48686-50178 GCF_001447785.1 Gekko japonicus
GAGAGAGCTCTTTTGAGGACTGCTCTTGAGAGAACAGCTCTGAGAGAACTTGAGACTGACCCAAGATAACACCAGCAGCTGCAAGTGGAGGGGTGGGGAATCGAACCTGGCTCTCCCAGATTAGACCCCGTGCTCCTTACCACCACACACACACACACACTCACAAATACTAACCTCCCCCCCAATAATAATAATTTTGAAAAGAGGGCTCAACCAGGAGAAAACCTCTCCTGGACAGCTTGTACAACCACTTGTTCACATTTGGGATGCTCTTGATGCTTCCATTTTATGGCAGATCTCCTATCTCGGGTTCATCAATTCCCTAATGGGTCCCCGGGCTCCCATAATCGGAACATTTTAAACTCCTACGGTGGCCCAAAGCTGAGATTTATGACCGGATTTCAAACTAATTGTTCCGAGAGTGAGTACGTTGGAGAGTTGGCAGGGGGGGAAGAGGAAGATAAAGTCAGGGCACTTTTAGGAAAAAAACAACGAAGTTTAAAAGTTCTCACTGGTCCTTTGATCTCTTGGCTGCAGAAGGAAATTTCTAATAATCCTAATCAAAGTTACACCCCTTGGCTTCAGTGGATTTAGAAGGGTGTAATTCTGTTTAGGATTATTTCTTTACACCAGGCCAATTTGGTGCAGTGGTTCAGCATGTGGACTCTAATCTGGGAGAACCGGGTTTGATTCCCCACTCCTCCACTTGCGGCTTGTCAGCAAGCTGCCATTCTGTTTTCTGTGACCTCTGTGTACATATCTTTACCCTGTTGCACCCGGCTTGTTTTTACTATCCTGCTTCTGTGCTGGAATGCATAAGATAACTACTGGTGGATGTGTGGGGGAGAAGATGCTGTAATGCTTGCCTATTGCTATCTCATGAGAACTGCACCTGTGTTTTGTCTGATGTTCTGCCTGGTTCCCATGGACTGGGCGCGCAACCGTTTCATTAGCCCGCCAGCGGGAATATTATTCATTGGATATGTATCTGTTTGAATTTCCTTTATTATGCTCGCCCTAACTGTGTATCCCCAGTTCTAACAAAGAACGTGTTTGAGTATGTCTTCAACGCTTTGAAATAAATTTTGCTTTTCTTGAAAACGTGGATTTATTCTCGATGCTTGGGGATCCAACATATTGTTAGAACTCCCTTTCTCCTATCGTTCCGAATCTGGCAAGATCATGAGCGGAATTGAGGGAAACCTACCTAACACGGAGGGGGACTCATTTTCTTGAAAACGTGGATTTATTCTCGATGCTTGGGGATCCAACATATTGTTAGAACTCCCTTTCTCCTATCGTTCCGAATCTGGCAAGATCATGAGCGGAGCTGAGGGAGACCTACCGAAAACGGAGGGGGATTCAGGATCGGTCCCACACACCTCCGCTCCTTTGGTGACTGCAGCCTCGCTGGAGGGTGCCGTGGGGGGAACGATTCCCCGCCGGCCTGCACATCTGTCTTGGCCGCCTCCGACCCCTTCGCACTGGGGTC
>NW_015172677.1:55512-59868 GCF_001447785.1 Gekko japonicus
TTAATAAAAGCTTTATTTCGCTTAGATAGAAATTAGGGGGGGGGGGGATATAGGGGGAGAAAGAGAAAGCTGAGTGATATATTAACTTGTAAATTAATCTGTTAGTAATGTCCAAATTATCTTCTTAGGCTTCTTCTGTGTGCAGTCAAACTTCTTTCTTCAAACCAGTTAAAGGTGTTATCTATGTTAGTATATTAGTAGTGTTCATTCGATGCTCTGTTAGTTAAAGTTTCCTCGGGGCGCATTCAGAACCGCTCCTTCGCGTGCTGGCTTCTTTTAAATTCCCGATTTCATGGAGGAGCTTCTTCTGTTTTCATCTCTCCGGCTTTTCCAGTCTTCCTCCGGGTCGCTGTTAACGCTTCCATTTCATATATTGTAAATCTTCACTCTTTCATGCTCTTTCATGCCCTTTCCAAAGATCTCTAGCTCTGAGAATGGATTTTCTCTTTTTTTTTAAATTCCAGTTTCACTTTTAAACGCTGCCATTCTCTTCACTGGATCTTCCTCCGCAACTGTTGACTTTTAAAAGCGCTTATAAGGTACTTTCTCGCTGTCACAGTTCAGCTTTTCTCACAGTCCCCGGCCAGAATCACAACCATAAACATTCCAAACATTAATCAGCTGGTTCTCACGAAAAAGCAAACACCCAGACCGGAAGTTCCTCCCTTCTTCTCCGCTTGTCTGGAAAAAGAGCAGTTTCTGTCAGGAGCTCTCTCAGCCCCACCTACCTCACAGGGTGCCTGTTGTGGGGAGGGGAAGGGAAAGGAGTTTGTAAGCTGCTCTGAGACTCCTTCGGGTAGTGAAGGGTGGTGTATAAATCCAATTTTGTCTCAATCCAATCTGAGAGCCAGTTTGGTGTAGTGGTTACGCGCGCGGACTCAAATCAAATCAAATTTATTAAGAACAGTCATAAGACCAGCAAAATAAACCAAAATAGTACAACACCGAGTCTACGACATAGAATCCTTGCAGCCTTAAATACTAAAATACGAAACCGGTCAATTCCGTCATTAATGGCTCAAATTACAGTACATTCTACGCTTTTTAATTACCAAATAGCAATATTTAGCTACATTGCGTGAGACAGAATCATAAGTATCGGTCAATAAAAACTTCATCAAACATTCCTCGGCATATGTAAGATTCCCCACTCCTCCACTTGCACCTGGCTGGATGACTTTGGGACAGCCGTAGTTCTGATAAGAGCTGTTCTTGGAAAAAGAGCAGTTTCTGTCAGGAGCTCTCTCAGCCCCACCTACCTCAAAGGGTGCCTGTTGTGGGGAGGGGAAGGGAAAGGAGTTTGTAAGCTGCTCTGACTCCCTTGGATAGTGAAGGATGGGGTATAAATCCAATCTCCTCCTCCTCCTCCTCCTTTTCTTCTTCTTCCTCTTCCTCTACTTCTTCCTCTTCTTCTTTGCAAAATTTGCATCCTACTTTTCTGCCCTGGCTAACAGACCAAAAACATACATAAAAAATGACATTAAAAAACAACATTAAAACCAAACAAAAAGACAGCATTAAAATGCTTTAAACTAAGCTAAACATAGAGCTGGAAGGGACCCCAAGAGTCATCTAGTCCAACCTCCTGCACAGTGAAGGAAATTCACAATTACCCCTCTCCCTTACTGCACCAGTGAGCCCTGTTGTATGCCCAGAAAAGGGAGGGGGAGAGAACCTCTAGGACCCCTGAGCCAGTCTGCCCTGGAGGAACATTTCTTCCTGACCCCAAAGAGGCCAGGGAAAATACAATAAAATATACGTAAGAACAAAAATTAAAACAGAGGGCAGGAAGGAAGGATCGCCAATGGAATGCCAGGCGAAACAAAAAAGTTGTAAACTGCTGGCAGAAGATGAGAAGAGAAGAGGACAGGCGAGTCTGTCTAGGGAGAAAGCTCCAGCGTTTTGGAGCCATGCCCCAGAAGGCTCTCTTTTGGGTTGCTACCCATCGAATCTAGGGTTGCCAGGTGAGGCTGACAAACCAACGGGGGACTTTCCAGGAGAGGGAAGACGGGAGGGAAGAAGCGTGATGGAACTCCAAAGGGAGTTCTGGCTGTCACATTTAAAGGGGCCACGTTCCTTTTAAATGCCTTCCCTCCATTGGAAATAATGGAGGATGGAGGCACGTTTGGGGGGGCTCATAGAATTGGACCCCCCCAGTTGTATCTTTTAGAAACTGGATGGAGGAGTTGAGGAGAGGCACCAGATGCTTGTTGAAAGTTTGGTGCCCCTGTCTCAAAAAACAACACACACCCCCGAGCCCCAGATACCCACAAATTGATTCTCCATTATATCCTAAGGGGACCAGTTTCCATAGGGTATAATGGAGCACCCAGCGGACATTCCCTCTGCTGTCTGATAACCTTGCAGTGGGGGGAGGGCCTCCAAACCAGGGGATCCCTGGCCCCCAACTGGGGATTGCCCATCCTAGTCTAATCTCAGAAGGGATCATTCTCAGCATCTGAAAGATTATTCTGGTGGGCAGGGAGGTTTGTAAGGGAGCAGATGGTCCCTCAACTATGTGGGTCGAAAGCCATATAGGGCTTTCCAGGTCAACCTCAACTCCTTGAATTGTTCCTGGAAACAGATTGGGGTCCAGTGTCCATGGGCCAAGACTACGGTGATGTGGTCCTTGAGACCCACTCCACTTGAACATCCTGACTGTGTGGTTCTGCACTAATTAAAATTTCCAAACAGTATTCAAGGGCAGTCCCACATAAAGTGTATTGCAGTAATCTAGAGGTCACCTTGCAAGAAGATCAAATCAGTCAACCCTAAAAGAAATCAACCCTGACTGTTCCCTGGAAGGCCAGATAATGAAACTGAAGCTCAAATACTTTGGCCACCCAATGAGAAGGGAGCACTCACTGGAGAAGACCCTGATGCTGGGAAAGACTGAAGGTCAAAGAAGACGGGGACGGCAAAGGATGAGATGGTTAGACAGTGTCATCGATGCAATGAACATGAAATTGAGCCAACTTCAGAGGACGGTGGAAGACAGGAAGGCCTGGCGTTATCTGGTCCATGGGGTCGCAAAGAGTTGGACTCGACTGTGCGACTGAACAACAACAAAAATCTAGAGGTCACCAGGGCATGCACGACAGAGGCTGGATAGTGGTATTCATAGAATCATAGAGTTGGAAGAGACCTCCAGGGTCATCTAATCCAACCCCCTGCACAATGCAGGAAATTCACAAATACCTCCCCCCACACCCCCAAGGAACACTGTTCCATGCCCAGAAGATGACAAAAAAAACAAAACAAAACTCCAGGATCTCCAGCCAAACTGGTCTGGAGAAAAAAATGCTTCCTGACCCCAAAGTGGTCCCTTGTCAAAATTTTCATCCACCCAAAATGCAGTCAGATGCAAAATTCCTTATGCCGGAATACTGCCTTGCTCTGAGGGCACCCCCCATTTTTCTCTAGTTTGCCTCATATTCTAGGGAAGCATCGTCCTTTATGCCCGAAAAGTCTACATAGCACTTTGGCTTTCAGACAAAAAATAATAATGCAACATTCACTAGGGATGCTGCCTGCAGTTCATCGGCACTTTTGGTGTGATTGCTGGATAAACGTTATGAATTAGTACTATGAAATCTTGAAAAATCGGCCACGGCAATGGGACAAACCAGGATACATTGCTTCCAGCTATTGTCGAAGACTACCTCCAGACCAAACTTTTTCCGTCCCGTACAGCCAAAATAAGTGCTACATAATTTCCGCCCCCTGTTCCTTATGCCCTTCCAGGGCTGTAATGAGTACAAATGGACGTGACCTTACATCGCAGGACACTCCTTATCGTGTATGAACGAGATTTCCATTACACTGCAAATCTAGCAAGGAGGCATTAGAACATCCATAAAGCCTCCGTGAAAGGCTTATATTGAAAATAAATATAACACGAGGCGAGGAAACCTAGATGAAGAACATAGAACTTGCCATACTCTATTTCTGAACTTCCTGAGACATTGAGCTAGTCGGTCGATAGAAACAGAATGTCCGGAGACTTATTTGTTAAATGTAATCCCAAACGAACATAAAAAGGAAAATGTTTATGTATTAACATATATGCTCACAGCAGCTAGGATCTTGATCGCCAAGAACTGGAAACAAGAAAAGATTCCAAAAAGAAAGGAACTAATAGAGAAAATTATAGAGGTCGCGGAAATGGACAAATTAACTGTAATTCTACAAAAGAAAGATGACATGGTGTTTAAAGAACGGTGGGCAGATTTTTACAAATGGTTAAAAGATAAACCTTTGGAGTAGACTCGAGATGATATATGTAATACAAATGTAAAAGATGTATATCGTTTTATTTTGAACTAAAAAACTTAAATAAACTGTTAAAAAAAAAGA
>NW_015172677.1:59980-62067 GCF_001447785.1 Gekko japonicus
TCTTCTTCTTCTTCTTCTTCTTCTTCTTCTTCTTCTTCTTCTTCTTCTTCTTCTTCTTCTTGACTTACCACAACCCTATGAATTAATGACTTCCATAACATCCTGTTGTTAACAGCCGTGCTCAAGTCTTGCAAACTGAGGGCCTTTGTGGCTTCCTTTGTTGACTCAATCCATCTCATGTTGGTTCTTCCTCCAAAGGAGGAGGAGGAGGAAGAGAAGAAGAAGGAGAAGGAGAGAGAAGAGATTGGATTTATACCCCACCCGTCAGTACCCAAAGGAGTCTCAGAGCGGCTTACAATCTCTTTTCCCTTCCCTTCCCCACAACAGACACCCTGTGAGGCAGGTGGGGCTGAGAGAGCTCTTTGGAGGACTGCTCTTGAGAGAAGAGCTCTGAAAGAAACTTGTGCCTGACCGAAGGTCACGCCAGCAGCTGCATGTGGGGGAGTGGAGACTCAAACTCCATTCTCCCAGATTAGGGTCCACGCTCCTAACCACTACACCAAATTGGCGACTTTTTTTTTCTAATATATTTTATTAGGTTTTTCATAACTAAAATATAATAAAACATAACATAACAAACACACAAACAAAAAACAAAGAATAAACCTTATAAGTGCATACGAAACAACTAGTTAACCTTAAACGACAGATTCGTAAGTTCCAAACTTTAAAATCGCAACAACTCTGGTGACTTGATAGCCTAATAATGCCCCACTAAGGGCAGAAGATCATGTCTGCAAAGTCAATGGAAGATCTTTATTTGCCCTGATCTTTGGGGTGGGAAGCGTGTGCACCAAGCCCCAGTCCAATAACAAATTCAAGCTTGTCAAGCCAAGCGGAAAATCACCCACCCCCTTGATTCTGGATCCTCAGCCTGACATTTCACTGAGTAATGATGCTGCAATCCTCACAAATTTGTGCTTGGGAAACTAATTTCCTCTGCTCTTAATAGCCGTTTCCCTCTCCCATCAATATTCCATATTCTCAAATTGTTGGTATGAGTTGCTGACTTTTGTACAGTAAAATGTCAGAATAGGATTGTTGGCACTGTCTCGGCAAATGCCAGGAGATTTTGGAGGCGGTGCCCAGGGAAGACAGAGTTTTGGGGGATGTGATGTCACTGCTGTGTGATGCTCTAGGAGCTCCCCCTAATCTCCATGGTAAAGACTATAGTATAGAGAGGTGGGGAAATTCCTAGAGCGTCACTGTGGAGGCCATTTTTTTTAGCCACTTTTCAGCTTGCTCTTCAATTTCTTGAGGGTACAGGATTGGACCTGAGGGCGGGTGGGGGTGGTTACTCATTGTGGGTAGCAGGGCTGGCCCGAGGTTTTGTTGAGCCCTAGGCGGGGCTACCTTCTGGCGCCCCGCCCCGCACATGCCCAATTATACAGTTGCCAACCTCCAGGCGGGGCCTGGAGACAAGGAAGTCCCCCCCCTTAAAACAATAAATGGCAAGCCAGGAACTCAAAGGGGGAGCTGTTCTGTTCCCTTCTCTCTCCCCAGCAAATTATAAACACCCCCTCTCTCCGTGCCATGAAAAGCTTGCCGCCGCCTCCCACTTGCCCCCTCCTCCCCCCTTTAACACAGGGGCGCAATTTGCAAATCGAAGTGTCTCTTCCTTTTTGCAGTGGGGAGAGCATGCCTGCAACCTCATCTCTCGCTTACCTTTCCTTCTGCCCCCCAGAAGCAGAGAGCCGCTGTTAACAGATGGAGCCAGACAGGTCTCCTGGCCAAGGAGAGAGTTTTGTCCATGCTTGGCTGGGGAGGGGGGTGCTGTTGCTGTTGTCGCTTCTGCAGTGGGGACAGCTCCAGAACATTTTTTTTTGCCTCCGTCCCGGCTGGGTGTTTTTGTGCATTGGCAGCAGGGCTCTTTTTGTAGCAGGAACTCCTTTGCATATTAGGCCACACCCCCTAATGTAGCCAATCCTCCAAGAGTTTACAGAGCTCTTCTTACAGGGGCTACTGTAAGCTCTTGGAGGATTGGCAACATGAGGGGTGTGTCACCCAGGGCTCTTTCTGTAGCAGGGACTCCTCTGCATATTAGGGGACACACCCCTCATGTAGCCAATCCTCCAAGAGCTTACAGA
>NW_015172677.1:62625-66771 GCF_001447785.1 Gekko japonicus
GTGCTAACCCATCAATGTCAGGAACCGCCGTCAAGCGCACCCTGTCCCCAAAGCGCAACCTTTTCAACATGATGGCTCATTAATAACTTAAAAAGGATAGCGGCGCAGCCACTACTTGGAGGGGTTTCTCAGGCAGGCCTGACAACGGCAGCGGGAATTAACACGGGGAAATTGTCAACGGGAAAACATTAGTGTTTATCAACGGATCAGCCGGCTCCTGTAAATGGCATTTTTAGCTAAATAAAATGTATCATCAGTGACAGTTCCGGGGATGCCTTGTTTCGTTGGACTTCCTTTAGTACCGATGGGCAACAGAACAGAAGACAGACGCTTCCAGGATCAGGTTTTCCCCATTGTCCTCTTTCTTGGGTTCCTTTCCCTTGACACCTGCCAAGCCCCCGACAGTTGCTGTGTTCTCCAGACATAGCCCTGCATTGTTCATGAAGTGGAAATGCGGTGCCAGATCCTCGTGAAGTCAATTAAGTCTTAATTAGCTTTGACGGGGCGGGCACAAGACCGGTGAGCTAAATATATGTCAAAGCGATGGCGGCCGATAGCCAACTTTAGGTATAGGAGCAGTGGACGGTCTGCATGATTTAGGGATTGGGGGAGAGTCGATTGTGTGCCTTTAAAATTCTTTCAGCAGCCCGGTCCTATAAATCTTTTTTTAAAAGAGACACATAGAAGCATAGATGAGCAAGGAATCGATGGATCAACTCCAAACCTTCTGCCTTCCAGAGGGATAAAACTGTGTATCAGCAGATGCTCCAGTACTCTTTCTAGGCCTGATATCTCCCTCCGTCAAACCTCTTTTGAGAGCCAGTTTGGTGTAGTGGTCAGGAGCGCGGACTCTAATCTGGGAGAAGTAAGCCACTATGGTGCTGGGCAGAAAGGAACGAATCCCTTCCTGAACCTGAACACCACTTTCAACACCGAAAACAGCGAGTACCAGTCTTGATCAGTGTTCCC
Source organism: Gekko japonicus (assembly GCF_001447785.1). Classification (NCBI taxonomy): domain Eukaryota; kingdom Metazoa; phylum Chordata; class Lepidosauria; order Squamata; family Gekkonidae; genus Gekko; species Gekko japonicus. The sequence continues at coordinate 63,595 of NW_015172677.1, forward strand.
TCTAAGCTGAGTTAGTGTGAGCTGGCTCACAGTTTTTTAGCCTCTGGCTCACACATTTTTGCCTCAGCCCAGGAAGGATGACTCCAGAGCAAACCAATTCAAGCAGTAGCCAAATCACTCGCTCACAACTTAAATAATCGAATCATGGAATGTTAGCATTGGAAGGGATCTTGCAGGTCATCTAGTCCAACCCCCTGAACTCTGCAGGAGCATAGTCAAAAGATAGCCCTACATACCTACATTCTTATAACATACCCAAAAGCTGGTTGTCCAGCCTTGTCTTACCCAGCAGGTAAGTTGGAGAAAACACCTTAGGTGTGCGACTCTGTTGGTCTTAAAGGTGCCACTGGACTCCAACTTTCTTCTGCTGCTTCAAACCGACATGGCTACCCACCAGATGATCAAAGAAAGTGAAAGCGGCATGCAGTGCAGAGGGTACCAAAAAATCCGATGATCAAAGGAAATGAAAGCGGCATGCAGTGCAGAGGGGAATTTCTGTTCCAAGGTTGTTTTGGTAAAACGAGGGAAACGGCAATGCAGAATCCTCCATGGTCTCCTCTCTCAGTTTTCCCCTCACAACTCACCATCCTGGTTGCCCTCTTCTGGACACGCTTGAGCTTGTCAACATCCTTCCTCAAGTGTGGTGCCCCAAACTGGGCACAGGACTCCAGGTGAGGCCTGACCATAGTAGAACAGAGTGGAACGACCACCTCCTGTGATCTGGACACAATGCTTCTGTGAATGCATCCTGAGATTGCATTATCTTTCTTTGCAGCCACATCACACTGCAGGCTCATGTTTAGCTTGTGATCAACCAGAACACCTAGTTCCCTTTCAGATGTGCTGCTGTCAAGCCAAGTCCCTCCCATGAATTAACACGGGGAAATTGTCAACGGGAAAACATTAGTGTTTATCAACGGATCAGCCGGCTCCTGTAAATGGCATTTTTAGCTAAATAAAATGTATCATCAGTGACAGTTCCGGGGATGCCTTGTTTCGTTGGACTTCCTTTAGTACCGATGGGCAACAGAACAGAAGACAGACGCTTCCAGGATCAGGTTTTCCCCATTGTCCTCTTTCTTGGGTTCCTTTCCCTTGACACCTGCCAAGCCCCCGACAGTTGCTGTGTTCTCCAGACATAGCCCTGCATTGTTCATGAAGTGGAAATGCGGTGCCAGATCCTCGTGAAGTCAATTAAGTCTTAATTAGCTTTGACGGGGAGGGCACAAGACTCCGATGAGCTAAATAAATGTCAAAGCGATGGCGGCCGATCGCCAACTTTAGGTATACGAGCAGTGGACGGTCTGTATGATTTAGGGATTGGGGGAGAGTCGATTGTGTGCCTTTAAAATTCTTTCAACAGCCCGGTCCTATAAATCTTTTTTTAAAAGAGACACATAGAAGCATAGATGAGCAAGGAATCGATGGATCAACTCCAAACCTTCTGCCTTCCAGAGGGATAAAACTGTATATCAGCAGATGCTCCGGTGGTCTTTCTAGGCCTGATATCTCCCTGTGGCAAACCTCTTTTGAGAGCCAGTTTGGTGTAGTGGTCAGGAACGCGGACTCTAATCTGGGAGAACCCAGTTTGATTCCCCACTCCTCCACATGCAGATGGCGGTGTGACTTTGGGTCACTCACAAGTTTCCTTCAGAGCTCTCCTTGAAAGAGCAGTCCTTGAAAGAGCTCTCTCAACCCCACCTGCCTCACAGGGTGTCTGTTGTGGGGAGAAGTAGGGATGGAGATTGTAAGCCGCTGAGTGAAGGGTGGGGTATAAATCCAATCTCCTCCTCCTCCTCTTCCTCCTCCTTCCTTCAAATGTTTTGAAAAATTGGGGGGACCCCTTCTTAAATGATTAACACTGGAACTGCAGTTCATCAGGATTCAGCCTCTGTCTCCTGGAATAGCTACACTTGACTCAATATCAAGTGACGAGAAAACACACCATTCGCTCAAACCCAAAGGAATGCCTGCAAAATTGTGAGTTGTTTTGAACACTCCAGAGCGACCAAGGCTAAGAGTAACCAGCACCTGTCTTACCCAGCAGGTAAGTTGGAGAAAACACCTTAGGTGTGCAAACCTGTTCCTGCCTGGGAAAGAGGGGGGGAGGGTGCGGAGGCCTTTCCCCATGCGTCTGCCTTGGCGGGTGAGCAGGAAAGGGTGGTGCAGGTGCCTCCGGCGGCCTTTCCCCATGTGTCCACCTCGGCGGGCGAGCGGGGAAGGGTTGCACGGGTGCCTCCAGAGGCCTTTCCCCATGCGTCCGAGCATCCCTGACAAGGGTTTGACCAGCAGCTGCTTGAAGACTGCCTCAATGCAGAATTGCCCAGAGAAAAGGCAAGTTTCATTTTTGATCATGCCCTTTTCCAGTGTTGGACTATCTCTAGATGAATCGAGGGAAATTGTTTGGACTTTGAGTGTTGTACACTCTCATGTAAATATGGTGCAGGCGGCTTGTTGTTCCATATTATGTAATAGGAATAAGGCCCATTGTAGACACCATACAATGAGCTAAGGAAGGAAGATCAAATACTTGGAAGAGACCCATCCGGTCCCCCCTCAGCCTCCTCTTCTCCAAACTGAATCTTCCCAAGTCTCTCAGCCTTTCCTCACAGGGCTTGGTCTCCAGGCCCCCAGTCATTCTCGTCACTCTCCTCTGCACCCGCTCCATTCTGTCCACGTCCTTTTTGAAGTGAGGCCTCCAGAACTGCACACAGGACTCCAGGTGCAGCCTGACCAATGCAGTGTACAGCGGGACGATGACATCTTGCGATTGTCCTCTTCCTTGGATGCACAGATGGCCTACTGCCTGCTCACCCCCACCACAACACCTCTGAACAGATCAGTCACCTTAGAAACAATCAGATCCTTGGTCTACCAAGAAGAAGATAAGAAGAAGAGAAGAAATTGGATTTATACCCCGCCCTTCACTTGGAGTCTCAGAGCGGCTTACAAACTCCTTTCCCTTCCCCTCCCCACAACAGACACCCTGTGAGGTGGGTGGGGCTGAGAGAACTCTGACACAAACTGCTCTTTTTCAAGGACAGCTGTGCCAGAGCTTGTGACTGACCCAAGGTCACATCAGCAGGTGCAAGTGGAGGAGTGGGGAATCAAACCCGGTTCTCCCAGATTAGAGTCCGCACACTTAACCACAACACCAAACTGGCTCTCACCAAGGAT
>NW_015172677.1:67762-75050 GCF_001447785.1 Gekko japonicus
TGCCTTGGCGGGTGAGCAGGAAAGGGTGGTGCAGGTGCCTCCGGCGGCCTTTCCCCATGTGTCCACCTCGGCGGGCGAGCGGGGAAGGGTTGCACGGGTGCCTTCAGAGGCCTTTCCCCATGCGTCCGAGCATCCCTGACAAGGGTTTGACCAGCAGCTGCTTGAAGACTGCCAGGGAGGGGGAGCTCACCACCTCCCAAGGCAGCTGATCCCACTCTTGCACAACTCTGTCAAAAAGTTTTCCCTGAGATCCAGCCAATACCTTTCTGCATGTAACTTAAACCCGTCACTTCGGGTCCTCTCCTCTGCTGCCCACAGGAACAGCTCCCTGCCCTCCTCTAAGTGACAGCCCTTCAAAGACTTGAAGAGAGCCATCCTGTCCCCCCCTCAGCCTCCTCTTCTCCAAACTGAATCTTCCCAAGTTTCTCAGCCTTTCCTCGCAGAGCTTGGTCTCCAGGCCCCTGATCATCCTCGTCGCGCTCTTCTGCACCCTCTCGATTTCGCCCACATCCTTTTTGAGGTGAGGCCTCCAGAACTGCACACAGGACTCCAGGTGCAGCCTGACCAATGCAGTGTACAGCAGGACGATGACATCTTGCGATTGTTCGCCTCCTTGGATGCACAGATGGCCTACTGCCTGCTCACCACCACCACCACACCTCTGAACAGATCAGTCACCTTAGAAACAATCAGATCCTTAGTCTACCAAGGGTCAATATTGTCTTCTCTGAATGACAGTGGCTCCTCAGAGTCCCAGGCTGAGGTCTTTCACATCACCTGTAACCTAACCCTTAAAAAAAAAAGAGAGAGAACTCAAGATGCTGGGGACTGAACATGGGACTTTCCGCATGGGAACCTGATGTTCCACCACACCCCCTCCCTGATCATATGATCATATGAGATCATCACTGGTAGCAGAGGGTAACTTGGAGAAAACACCAGAGGCATGGAGCGGCTCTCAATCACCATGTAAGTTAGGGTTGCCAAGTAGTGACTGGCAGCCAGGTGGAGGGTTTTTGGTAGAGCCATGGCGGGTCACAGTGTTGCATATGATGCTATGTCACTTACATTAAAGGGTAAGCTCTAGGAATCACTGGATTCCTAGAGCTACCCTTTGTTACTTCCAGTAAGAACTTCAGGCACTGGTGTGGTGTTTGTTTGTTTGTTTTTTTGTCTCCAGTTGCCACCTGGAGAAGCAAGGGGGGCAATAGGACCCATGGCAGGGGATGTCCCACCCACATCAGGAGTCTGGCAGCCCTACAACCAGATTATTGGAGTTAACAGCTCCGGGCATCATGATACTAAATTCAGTAGTTCAATGCAACTCATAGTAACTGCATTGGGGCTTCTGGGAAGTCAAGGGAACTGGTATATAAAGAAGGCTTGACAAGTATTCCACCAGATTCCGTCTCCGTATGCTGTTAAGCATGCCTGCAAAGCACGCTCAGGCCCAGCGCCGCTACTTAGCTGACAATAGCTTGAAGGGCAATAATGGGCTCAGCCTCCGGGCTGGCTCCCCTCCCGATTTAGCAGTTGTTACTGATCCAGCGGGTTCGTCATAATAAATCAATCCTCTCCCCAGTGCTGAAAACATCCTCGTTTGAATACTTACTAATTTCATCGTAGCAGGAGTGACAGGAGTAAACAGCACTGGGAGAGGCCGCCGAATCAGACGTCGGCTCTTTGAGAGGAGGGGGGAAGGTCAAATACTGTAGAAAACTGGGACCCACGCAGATGTAACCTGAGGAATATGGGGGGGCAGGGGTCATTTCCTGCAGGAGCGCACAGGAGCAGAGCTCCGGCAGTAAAGAGCCCGGGGGGCGGGCACATGCAACAAGCCTCACCCCCTGCTCCCAGCAGCCCTCAGTCAGAGCAAGAAGCAGCCAGGTAAGTTGCAGAGGCCCCCCCAGTCCAAAACAGTCCAGTGGCACCCTTAAGACCAAGTTTTATTCAGGTACAAGCTCTCCCTCCTCTGCGAGGACAGATCTGCACGTTCCCCCCCCCAATAGCTAGCAATCCAAAACAGTCCAGTGGAGCCTGAGCGGTGGGTGTTGCCTTCTGACACACTTCCGGTGATGTCAGGGGGTGTGGCATATGCAAATAAGTTATGCTAATGAGTTGTGCTAATGAGCTCCTACACCTCTTTTTCTACGAAATGATCCCTGGGGGGTGCTGTATGATCTTATCTGTTGTGTGGAGCTGGGGTTGCGAGGTCCCGCAGAGCAGCTGGTGTAGGATAGGGTGGTGCACTTGCCGGGAGCGTGGAGAATTCTGGAAATTAATGTGACGTGCCTACGTTACCCGGAAGTGACACAGGCACATCGGGGGGGTGATGTTCTGGTTTTGGGGAAAAACTCTATGGTAGAATTAGCTTCTACCAAAGAGTTTTGCCCCAAAACCAGAACATTGCCCCCTGATGTCCTCCATGTGCCTGTGTCACTTCCGGGACATGTAGATAAAAAGGTAAAGGTTAAGGTTCCCTTGCTTGAAAGCCAGTCGAGTCCAACTCTAGGGTTGCGGTGCTCATCTCCGTTTCAAAGCCGAAGAGCCAGCGCTGTCCGAAGATGTTTCCGTGGTCATGTGGCCGGCATGACTAAACACCATGGCGCACGGAACGCTGTTCCCTTCCCACCGAAGTGGTACCTATTTATCTACTTGCAATTTCTTGCTTTCGAACTGCTAGGTTGGCAGGAGCTGGAACTAGAGACGGGAGCTCACTCCGTCATGCGGCACACTCAGGTCTCGAACTGCTGAACTACTGACCTTCCACAGCCTGCAGTTCAGCGTCTTAACCACTTGAGCCACCGCAGCTCCGACATGTAGATACATCACATTAATTTCCAGTGTTTCTCCCTTTTTTGGGGGGGAGGGGAATCCCCGCACCAGTCAGCTGGCTGGCATCAGAGAGGTGGGGCTGAAAGCTGGAGACCCCTGCCACCACTAGGGGGTCTAGCATCCCTATGTGAAGCAGTGGTTGGAGTGCTTGACTTGGGACTCACTCGGAGGCCTTGGTTTAGAATCCTCCCACATTCATGAAGCACATTAGATAACCCTTGGCCAGCCTCTCTCTCTCTCTCTCTCTCACACACACATACACAGTCTAGCCTACAGCACATGACTCATTTGCAGAGCTTCTGCTTGGCATGCAGAAGGTTCCACATTCCATCTTCAGTATCTCTAGTTAAAAGGATCAGGGAGTAGGGGTTGTGAAAACGCCTGGTTGAAATCCCGGAGACATGCAGCCAGTGAAAATAGGAGCTGTGCCGAATCAGGCCAATGGCCCATCCAGTCCAACACTCTGTGTCACGCAGTGACCAAAACCCAGGTGCCGTCAGGAGGTCCACCAGTGGAACCAGAACTCCAGAAGCATTCCCGCTGTTGCCCCCAAAGAACCAAGGAGTATGACTGCCCCAGACAGAGTGTTTCATCTGTACCTTTTTGGATAATAGCCACTGATGGACCTCTGCGCCATACGTTTATCCAGTCCCCTTTTGGAGCTGTCTATGCTAGTAGCTGCCACCACTTCCTGTGACAGTGAATTCCATGTGTTAATGATTCTTTAGATGAAGAAGTACTTCCTTTTATCTCTTCTAAACTTCCTTGTATCTGTTCTAACAGTAGAGGTATGGGTGAGTGTGACATCTTCTTAAGGAGGGATGCCTCCAAATTCCTCCCCCTGTAGCAATTATCCCAAAAGATGGCATTCTGGTTAGGATATCTGAGGGATATTCATGATGGCATCTGATCAGTTCTTCTGCCTACCAGCAGTTTGAAATTATAAACTTTAAGTAGGGTGTTGTTTTTTTAATGTATTTATTTAGCCGTTGTAGATTTTCTGGGCTGTGTGGCCGTGGTCTTGGCATTGTAGGACCAGACATTTTGCCGGTCGCTGTGACTGGCATCCTCAGAGGTATAACACAGAAAGATGGAGTACTCTCTGCGTCAAGGTGAGACGAAAATAGTAGGCAGGCAATTTATATCTACTCAAGAAGGTGGGGTAGGGCTGAGTTATTATCTTGTAGGAGTTCCACAGGCTGTGAACATCCTAATGGAGGAGCTTTCCTGAGGAGGTTCTTTTGTATATGGATTGTTTCCAGAGGAGGTTTCCTGTTTCCTGAGAAGGTTCTTTTGCATGTGGATTCTAATCTTACAAGATATTGACCACGGCCACACAACCCGGAAAATCTAAAACAGCTAATGAACTCTGACCATGAAAGCCTTCGACAACATACGTATTTATTTATTTATTTTTATTTAGCTAGTTCATCGATATCCCACCATTCTCACCAATGGGGATCCAAGGTGGCTACCATAATTCTCCTCTTCTCCATTTTATCCTCACAACAACCACCACCCTGTGAGGTAGGCAAGAGTATGCAAATGGCCCAAGGTCACCCAGCAAGATTCCATGGCGGAGCATGGATTTGAAGCTGGGTCTTCCAGACTCTCGACCAACACTCTAACCATTACACGAGGCTGGCTATTTTATTGAACTTCATTATTATTGACATTGTAAGCTGCCTTGAGTGCCTGTAAGGTAGAAAGGTAAATAAATATGTTGTGCTATCTCTTCAGAGTCCTGCTGGAGGTGGCCTACAATTGAAATGGTGTCTCTTTCTTCTTCTTCTTCTTCTCTTCCTCCTCCTCCAGAAGAAGAAGAAGGCCTACCACCACCACCTCCTCCTCCTCCTTCTCATCTCCTTTTCCTCCTTCTGATCTCTTCCTCCTAAAGAAGAAGAAGGTCTACTACTACTACTACCACCACCACCACCTCCTCCTCCTCCTCTTCTTCTTCTCTGATAATTTCTCTGATATGAGGGGACACGTGGGGAGGAAACTGAAAGGAAAAGTAGAAAGGGTCAAAACAATTGGGGAAGCTTGGGATCTATTTAAAACTACGATCCTAGAAGCTCAAAAAATATATATTCCGCAGGTTAGGAAAGGCACAAACAGGTATAGGAAAAAGCCTGCATGGTTAACAAACAGAGTAATGGAGGCTGTAAAAAGTAAAAAGAATTCCTTTAAGCAGTGGAAAGCTAGTCACAGTGAGGCTGATAAAACGGAACACAGGATATGGCAAATAAAATGCAAGTCTGAGGTCAGGCAGGCAAAAAGGGAACATGAGGAGCATATAGCAAAAAACGTAAAAACCAACAATAAAACTTTCTTCAAATACATTAGAAACAGGAAACCAGCCAGGGAGGCAGTGGGGCCCTTGGACGACCAAGGGGTAAAAGGAGTATTGAAGGATGATAGGGAAATGGCTGAGAAGCTAAATGCATTTTTTGCCTCCGTCTTCACTGTGGAAGATGAGAAGTGCTTGCCCACTCCAGAACCACTGATTTCAGGAGGGGTGTTGAAAGACCTGAGTCAGATTGAGGTGACGAGAGAGGAGGTCCTAAAACTGATAGACAACTTAAAAACTGAAAAATCACCAGGCCCAGATGGCATACATCCGAGAGTTCTGAAAGAACTCAAATGTGAACTTGTAGATCTCCTGACAAAGATATGTAATCTTTCCTTAAAATCTGCCTCCATTCCTGAGGATTGGAAGGTAGCTAATGTCACTCCCATCTTTAAAAAGGGTTCCAGAGGAGATCCGGGAAATTACAGGCCAGTCAGTCTGACGTCGATACCGGGTAAATTGGTGGAAACCATTATTAAGGAAAGAATTAGTAGGCACATAGATGAACAAAACCTATTGAGGCAGACTCAGCACGGTTTCTGTAAGGGAAGATCTTGTCTCACTAACCTGTTAGTGTTCTTTGAGGGGGTGAACAAACATGTGGACAAGGGGGATCCAATAGATATTATTTACCTTGACTTCCAGAAAGCTTTTGATAAAGTTCCTCATCAAAGGCTCCTAAGTAAGCTCAAAAATCATGGGATAGAAGGACAAGTCCTTTTATGGATCAAAAACTGGCTAGTTCATAGAAAACAGAGAGTGAGTGTAGGTGGGCAATTTTCTCAGTGGAGGGTGGTAAGCAGTGGGGTACCGCAGGGATCAGTACTTGGTCCACTGCTTTTTAACTTGTTCATTAATGATTTGGAGATGGGAGTAAGCAGTGAAGTGGCTAAATTTGCGGATGATACAAAGTTGTTCAGGGTGGTGAAAACCAGTGAGGATTGTGAGGCACTCCAAGGGGATCTGTCAAGGATGGGCGAGTGGGCGTCAACATGGCAAATGGGGTTCAATGTGGCCAAGTGCAAGGTGATGCACATTGGAGCCAAAAATCCTAAATATAAATACACATTGATGGGGTCTGAACTGGCAGAGACTGAGCAAGAGAGAGATCTTGGAGTTGTAGTGGATAACTCACTGAAAATGTCGAGACAGTGTGTGACTGCAATAAAGAAGGCCAATGCTATGCTGGGGATTATTAGGAAGGGTATTGAAAACAGATCAGCCAATATAATAATGCCCCTATATAAATCAATGGTGAGACCTCATTTGGAATACTGTGTGCAGTTCTGGGCACCACACCTTAAAAAGGATATTATAGCTTTGGAAAAAGTGCAGAAAAGGGCAACTCGAATGATAAAAGGGTTGGAACACTTTCCCTATGAGGAAAGGTTAAAGCGCTTAGGGCTCTTTAGCTTGGAGAAAAGACGACTGAGGGGTGACATGATCGAGGTTTATAAGATTATGCATGGGAAAGAGCAGGTAAAGAAAGAGGTACTTTTCTCCCTTTCTCACAATACAAGAACTCGTGGGCACTCCATGAAACTGCAGAGCGGTCGGGTTAGAACGGATAAAAGGAAGTACTTCTTCACCCAAAGAGTGATTAACACATGGAATTCACTGCCACAGGAAGTGGTGGGTGCTACAAGCATGGACGGCTTCAAAAGGGAATTAGATAAGCATATGGAGCAGAGGTCCATCAGTGGCTATTAGCCACAAGGTATAGCTAGGGGCTCTGGGGCAAGTGGTATATACCGTACTTGCAATTTCTTGGTTACTCTAATCTGGGAGAACCGGGTTTGGTACCCTACACCTCCACCTACAGCTGCTGGATGACCTTGGGCAAGCCATAGTTTTGGCCAATGTTCCCTCTAAGCTGTGGAGTCTTGTGAGCAAAAATTCTACTTTGTGAGCTACCGGTATTACAGTTGTGAGCGAGCAATTTGGTTACTGCATAAATTAGCTTGCTCTGGAGCCATCCTTCCCGAGCTAACACAAAAAGCTGTGAGCTGGAGGCTAAAAAAACTGTGAGCTAGTTCACACTAACTCAGCTTAGAGGGAACACTGGTTCTGGCACAGCTGTTCTCTCAAGGGCAGTTCTGGAAA
>NW_015172677.1:75150-78927 GCF_001447785.1 Gekko japonicus
GGGCTTCTAATGTCCTGGCCCCACTGGTGGACCTCCTGATGGCACCTGGTATTTCTGACCACTGTGTGATAACAGAGTGTTGGACTGGATGGGCCTTTGGCCTGATCCAACATTGGCATCTCTTATGTTCTTATGTTCTTATGCTCTGAGACTCTGAGTGAAAGGCGGGGTATAAACCCAATCTCCCCCCCCCTTCTTCTTCTTGGATTCTGCTGATGATATGCTCAAAAGATCCAATCATGGTTCTCCCAGTAGGCCCTCAATTAATATATAGCTTTGGAGAGATGGAATTGAAGGATGCAGATGAAGACGTCAAGATGTTAGAAGAATAACTAAAAGGATAAATTAAACACACAGAGACATGCTGTGGTCCTGACCCAACCACATGGAATTCACTGCCACAGGAAGTGGTGGCAGCTACAAGCATGGACGGCTTCAAAAGGGAATTAGATAAGCATATGGAGCAGAGATCCATCAGTGGATGCCACTGTGTGACACAGAGTGTTGGACTGGATGGGCCTTTGGCCTGATCCAACATTGGCGTCTCTTATGTTCTTATGTTTTTAAATGTGGGCACAGTCCTAATGGAGTTGTTGTTACAAGTGGTGGATTCTGGAGAACAGGGTTTGATTCCCCACTCCTTCTCTCCATGAGGCCTGCTGGGTGACCTTGGGCCAGTCACAGTTCTCTCAGAGCTCTCTCAGCTCCATCTACCTCACAAGGTGCCTGTTGTGGTAAGAGGAAGGGAAGGAGATCATAAGCCACTTTGAGATTCCTTCGGGTAGAGAAAAATGGGGTATAACCCTCCCCCCCACTCTTCTTCATTTAAGGGCTTTGTTTTATATTTTAGTCACTGCAACTTAATGTTTTTTTCCTTGATTGTTTGTAACTCACCTTGAACAGATACCTCAAGAGGCTGTATATATAGTTTTGGAGATGAATCTCATTACATAAACAACAATGGTACAGAACAATATTCAGTTTGCAAGTCAGCGCTACGGTTTTCAAAAATAGCAAAAGGGGGATCCTATCCATCAGGCGTTTGTGGGAAAGGGGAAGAGGGGTGTAAATGAATCTTTTCCTGACCCATAATGCTCGGCGGTCACCCTCCACAACTGACTGGCAAGACATTCAAAGCAGACCAAAGGAAGTCCTACTTCACACAACAGACAGTTGACTTGTGGAACTTCCTGCCACAAGACATGGTGATGGACACTGATTCCTATGGTTTTGGAAGGGGGCTGGCCAGATTTGTGGAGGATAGGTCCATTCTTGTCTGTTAGCCATGACAGTTGAATCGGGCCTCGGGATTTCTTCTTCTTCTTCTTCTTCTTCTTCTTCTTCTTCTTCTTCTTCTTCACAGCTCTGAGAGAACTTGTGAATGACCCAAGGTCACACCAGCAGCTGCATGTAGAGGTGTGGGGAATCAAACTTGATTCTCCCAGATTAGAGTCCCCGCTCTTAACCACTACAAAAACTGGCTCTCCACACCAAACCGGGTCACCAGGAACCTTCCCACAATACTAGGAGTTCTGGCAAACCTTTCCTCCCCCGCTTCTGTAATTTTCTGTTTCTTTATTTTTTTTTTATAATGAGGTAACCAAGTTTCTTCCTAGCCAGGTATCCGAAGAATTCAACTCTGGCTCATGAAAGCTCATAATGGAATAAACATTCGTCTTTAAGGCATTACTGGATTTCTATTTTTGTTGTTGCTCTACTCTTAGATGATCTTGGATCCTAGCTGAGGCCGGAGAATTCTCTCCGTTTGGACTTGGGATGCCTTGGAATATACTCATTCTCACAGCCCTCTTGTGATGACAGCCATCAGTTTGGTGTAGTGGTTAAGAGTGCAGATTCCCCACTCCTCCACATGCAGCCGCTGGTGTGACTTTGGGTCAGTCACAAGTTCTTTCAGTGCTATTCTCTCAGGGGCAGTTCTCGAGAGAGCTCTCCCAGGCCCCCGTACCTCACAGGGTGTCTTTTGTGGGGAGGGGAAGGAAAAGGAGATTGTAATCCATTCTGAGACTCTTTTGGATGGTGAAAGGTGGGGTATGAATCCAATCTCCTCCTCCTCCTCCATCCAAATGTGGGACCCTACTTCCATTCACAAGACTCAGGCCTACAGCAAATAGCTCTGTGCCTGCATCGTAAAAAAACGAAGGCAGGAGCAGAGCGATGCTTTTGTGCGGTTCCCATTCATTTGAATGGAATCTGTGCAAGTGAACTTCTGCGGGGTTGTGCCGTGTAAAAACAATGAAGCAGAAATGCACACAAGGACTCCTGTCTCTCCAAATGCAGCCCGCCAGCCGCTTCCTCCCATAGATGTGTCAACACTGCCATCTCTTGCTCCTTCGTAACAGCTCTCCATGCAGGCATTCTTCTGAAACAAGCTCATGGAAAAAGCTTCCTTATTTCTTTTTTTCCCTCCAGAGAGATATTTTTAATCGAGTGACACGACTGGGCTCCTCGCTCTCTTTCTTTCTCCGCCTTCATCCACACCTTCTGGAAGACGGGCTCCTATGCCTTCTGAGAAATCCTGAAAATTAAAACCTGAGCTTCTGCAGCTGTCTTGCCATGCACAGAGAATCCGGGCTAGGGGAGAAAGCCTGTGTCTTTGCAAGAGAGTAAGAATTGGGTTTGGGGGCCCTCTTTTTTCAAAAGATGCTGCAATGCCAGGCAGTGTTCCCTCTAAGCTGAGTTAGTGTGAGTTAGCGCACAGGTTTTTTTAGCCTCTGACTCACACATTTTTGCCTTAGCTCAGGAAGGAGGGCTCCAGAGCAAACTAATTTATGCAGCAGCCAAATTGCTCACTCACAACTTTAATGCCTTAATGCCCGTAGCTCACAAAGTAGAATTTTTGCTCACAAGACTCCACAGCTTAGAGGGAACATTGGTGCCAGGCAATTTAGGTAAAGTAAAGGTAAAGGTTTCCCTTGCTCGAAAGCCAGTTGAATCCGACTCTTGGGATGTGGTGCTCATCTTTGTTACAAAGCCGAAGAGCCAGTGATGTCTAAAGACTTCTCAGTGGTCATGTGGCCGGCATGACTAGATGCCGAGGCCCATGGAACGCTGTTACCTTCCCACCGAAGCGGTACCTATTTATCTACTTTATCTATTTATACTACTATGGTCTGGGTCCAGCCTACCTGAGGGACCGCCTTTCCCCGTATGTTCCCCCAAGAGCGCTACGGTCGGGGGCCCAAAACTTTCTAACTATACCGGGCCCCAAGGATGCTAGATTGGCCGTCACGAGGGCTAGGGCGTTCTCGGTGGCGGCCCCCACCTGGTGGAATGAGCTCCCGGAGGAGATCCGGGCCCTGCGGGACCTGGTGCAGTTCCGCAGGGCCTGTAAGATGGAGCTCTTCCACCAGGCTTTCGATTAGGGGCCGCCACCGCCCCCCCCCGCTACATTAACATCAATGCGGGGGGTGAGAGCCCTAGAAGGGGCGGTGGAATATCTGCTTAACATCTACTATGCAATGCCTACTGGGGAATGTTTTGGTGTGTGGTTTGTCCTCTCCGACACTTTTGAAGGGATGCTGTTTAGTTTGAGCATTTTATTGGTTGATTGGGTTTTAAATCCTATATTATGTTTTTAATTATACTAAACTATTTGATGTTTTTATGAGCAAGTTTCTTGCCTTGTAAGCCGCCCTGAGCCCTGCGGGGGAGGGCGGGGTATAAATTTAACAAATAAATAAATAAATAAATAAATATAAATACTTGCAATTTCTTGCTTTCGAACTGCTGGGTTGGCAGGAGCCGGGGCCAGAGACG
>NW_015172677.1:79141-87744 GCF_001447785.1 Gekko japonicus
CACATGCAACAAGCCCCACCCCCTGCTCCCAGCAGCCCTGAGTCAGAGCAAGAAGCGGCCAAGTAAGTTGCAGAGCCCGCCTCCCGGTCCAAAACAGTCCAGTGGCACCTTTAAGACCAAGTCTTATTCAGGTACAAGCTCTCCCTCCTCTGCGAGGACAGATCTGCACGTTCCTCCCCCCCCCCCAAATAGCTAGCAATCCAAAACAGTCCAGTGGAGCCTGAGCAGTGGGTGTTGCCTTCTGACACACTTCCGGTGATGTCATGGGGTGTGGCATATGCAAATAAGTTATGCTAATGAGTTATGCTAATGAGCTCCTGCACCTCTTTTCTAGGAAAGGTCCCCTGCAGTGGGACATTTGGGGGCTAGCCCCCCCCAACTACTGGCAAGGCCCCCTTGACTTCCCATCAGCCCTGGCCCCCTGAGCGGTGGTGGGTGCGGGGAAGAGCCGCATATTCCGCACCTCTCTATTTCCCCCCAGAAAGTCTATTTTCCCTGGAAAGTACTTGTTGCTAGAGGGCTTTAAGAGAGGTTCCTGCCTATGTGTTGCCATCAGATTGATGGCAACGTGGGACACTCTGAGAGCCAGTTTGGTGTAGTGGTTAAGTGCACGGACTCTAATCTGGGAGAACCGGGTTTGATTCCCCACTCCTCCACTTGCAGCTGCTGGATGACATTGGGCAAGCCATAGTTCTGTCAGAGATGTTCCCATAAGGGCAGTTTTCTCAGTGCTCTCTCAGCCCTGCCTACCTCACAGGGTGTCTGTTGTGGGGAGGGGAAGGGAAAGGAGTTTGTAAGCCGCTCTGAGACTCCGAGTGAAGGGCGGGGTAAAAATCCAATCTCTTCCTCATCTTCTTCTTCCTCTTCTTCTTCTTCCTCCTCCTCCTCTTCTTCCTCTTCTTCTTCTACTACTACTATTTGGGCAAAATCTCTATGATAGAAGCTAGGTAGCCCCATGCCATATCTCCTCCTCCTCCTCCTCATCTTCTTCTTCTACCACTACTACTACTACTATTTTGGCAAAATTTCTGTGGTAGAAGCTTGGTATCCCTGTGCCAGGATTTCATCCACAATTGAGGTTTTACACTCCCAATCGTTTGTTTTGCTCTTCTCTCTGTAAGTGCGTACTCTCTCCCTGTTCAACTGTCACTTGACAAATGCAAAAAATCCTCTGTGTCAATGAAACGTTCTAGATCTATGGGAAACATTGATTTCTCCAATTAAATGGGAAAAGAAAAGAGCGAGTGGGAAAGGTTCCAGGAAACAGCTGTATGTCTCATCTTGTTATTTTGGTGCAGACAACCAAGTCGATGTCTTCGCCATTAGTTCTTCAAGCCCGGTGGACTTGGGGACACGCTGATCAAAGAGTCCCATTGACTTTCATGGGGGAGAGAAGAGGATTTGAAAGTGGATGATACAATTAAAAGTGAGGAAGATGCTGGTACTGATCTTCTGAAGGAACTTTCCCTTGGTCATCATTGATTCTGAACTCAATGTTGGGGGCTTTTTCTGGGGCCATTTTGTGGCACATCTGTTCAGTAATCCAAGTCAAGAAGAAGAAGAAGAAGAAGAAGAAGAAGAAGAAGAAGAAGAAGAAGAAGAAGAAGAAGAAGAAGAGGAGGAGGAGGAGGAAGAAGAAGAAAGAGAAGAAGAAAGAGAAGAAGAAGAGGAGGAGGAGGATATTGGATTTATACCCCGCCTTCACTTGGTGTCTCAGAGCAGCTTACAAACTCCTTTCTCTTCCCCTCCCCACAACAGACACCCTGTGAGGTGGGTGGGGCTGAGAGAACTCTGACACAAACTGCTCTTTCAGGTACAGCTGTGCCAGAGCTTGTGACTGACCCAAGGTCACATCGGCAGGTGCAAGTGGAGGAGTGGGGGAATCAAACCCGGTTCTCCCAGATTAGAGTCTGCACACTTAACCACTTCACCAAACTGGCTCTCAATGAATGTCATAACCAAGCAACAGCAAAATGCTATGCATGTTTCCTAATGCCTTATAATTCAATGAAGCTTATTGCTTAAGAAACATGCAGAGGATATAAGAGTGTAAGAGTGGACTGTAAACTAAATTGGGGTAAGAGTGGACTGTAAACTGAATATGAGCAGTCACTGTGATGCGGTGGCAAAGGCAAATTCAGTCTTGGGTTGTATTTAAAGGGCCACAACATCGAAATCGCGGGAGGTCATAGCCCCTCTGTATACTGCCTTGGTCAAGCCGCACCTGGAGTCCTGTGTGCAGTTCTGGAGGCCTCACTTCAAAAAGGATGTGGGCAAAATTGAGAGGGTGCAGAAGAGAGCGATGAGGATGATCAGGGGTCTGGAGATGGAGCCCTACGAGGAAAGGCTGAGGGCCCTGGGAATGTTTAGTTTGGAGAAGAGGAGATTGAGGGGGGGGCATTATTGCTCTCTTTAAATATCTGAAAGGCTGTCATTTGGAGGAGGGCAAGGAGCTGTTCCAGTTGGCAGCAGAGGAGAGGACCCAAAGCAATGGATTTAAATTACATGCAGAAAGGTATCGGCTGGATATGAGGAAAAACTTTTCCATGGTCAGAGCGATTCAAAGGTGGAACGAGCTGTCTGGGGAGGTGGTGAGCTCCCCTTCACTGACAGCTTTCAAGAAGAGGCTGGATGGATATTTGTCAGAGATGCTCTAGGCTGGTCCTGCATTGGGCAGGGGGTTGGACTAGATGGTCTGTATGGCCCCTTCCAACTCTATGATTCTATGAATTAAGATTCAAGTCCAGTAACACCTTAAAGGCCAACAAGATTTCCAGACTCAGATCTTGATCTTCTGTGGTAGATCAACACGGGCAGCCACCTGTATCTATCTGCATGAATTAAGAATATAAGAAGAGCCCCGCTGGATCAAACCAGTTGCCCCTTCCTTTTTTAAGCCATGGCCAACCAGTTGTCCTGGAATGAATCATCTAGGCAACCATCTTGAGACGAAGAATTTATTTCAAGGAAGCCTGATTTCAGCAGCTGCTGTAGGCCATTTCGAATACACCGATTTTCCCTCCAATTTGATCTAATCCATTCTAAACTCATAAAATAGAGTGGTACCATAATCAAACTTGCCCCCGGAGTGCGGATCGCTAAATCAGCGCTCCGAGGGCAGCTGGGGGGCCGGGGAAGGTTTGTGCACACGTGGGCCAGTCCCCACGTGTGCACAAAAATAAAAAAGTTTAAAAAAAATTCGGGGGGATGTTTAAATCCCCCCGAAAGTGCAAGAGCGTCTCCTGCGCGTGTGCAGGAGACGCTCTGCGAACGCTGCCGCCGCCTCCTCCTCCTCCTCGGAGCCGGCAGGCAGGCAGGCCGGCCGGGTGGGGAGGTAGGTAGGGAGGGAGGGTGGGGAAGACAGGCCTCGCTGCCGCCGCCGCCGCCTCTTCCCCGGAGCCGGTAGGCAGGCAGGGCGGGGGGGGGACACCAGCCTTGCCGCCGCCGCCGCCTCGGGGAGATCGAGCGGGAGGGATGGAGGAGACGGAGCTCTTCTCCCCCCCCCGCGAGTATCGCGGGTCCCCCTCTTGTACATATATAATTGCAGAATCTTTGGATTGGAAAGGAATCCATGCTGAAATGCACACCAGAATGGAGTGTTCCAGTGGGAACGGATGTCCAGATTGGGGAGACATTCATAGAATCATGGGATGTTAGAGTTGGAAAGGACCTTGCAGGTCATCCAGTCCAACCCCCTGCACTCTGCAGGAGCATAGGCAAAAGATAGCCCTACAACTTACCCGAAAGATAGTCCAGCCTCCCCTTGAAAATGTCCAGCGAAGGAGCATCCAACACCTCCCAAGGCAGTCTGTTCCACTGCTCAACCACTTTTACAGTTAGGAAGTCTATCCTGATATTTAGCCAGTAATGACTCCCTTGCAATTTCCACCCATTAGATCCAATCTTGCAATCCGGAGCGAGAGAGAATAGATCCGCTCCATCTTCTACAGGACAGCCCTTCAAATTGCTGAAGACTGCAATCATGTCCCCTCTAAGCCTTCTCTTTCCCAGGCTAAACATACCCAACTCTTTCAGCCTCTCCTCGTAAGACTGGGATTCCAACCCTCTCACCATCCTGGTTGCCCTCTTCTGGACACGCTCCAGCTTGTCAACATCCTTTCTAAAATGTGGTGCCCAAAACTGGACACAGGACTCCAGGTGAGGCCTGACCACAGCAGAATAGAGTGGAACTACATTCCAATACATACTCTAAATACTCTGCACCTCCGGGTTTTTTGCTTCTACCCAGATTGGACAAGGGTTTGTTCATCCAACATTCAATTATCCCCCCCCAAAAAAAACCCAACAAGTAAATCAGAATCAAACTCTGTGAAGGTTCTGGGTAATTGTACTCACCAGTGGAACAGCACCACCTGCATAACGGCAGTCAGATCCAGCAGGCTGCGAACATGTTTCAGTTACGAGGATTCGAACCCAGGATCCCGTGAGAGACTTTTCCTGTTGCATGGCACATTAGCCTGTGGGCCCTGAAGGTATTACAGGGGCTTCTGCTCTTCTTTAATTGCTGCTCTCTTCTCGGCAGATTAAACTCACTCTTGGCAAGGAAGGGCTCTGAAAGAGGGTTGGAATTCCAGTGCAGTAGCCATGTTAGTACTGCCGCAGAACTGGAAGACGAATCCCGTGGCATCTTAGAGATTGATACCTATATTGTAGCGGAAGCTTTTATGTACATGAGGTTTCGTTTTTGGAAACAAGAGCAGGGCAAATCTCACTTGGTTACACCAGTTTGGTGTAGTGGTTAAGTGCGCGGACTCTAATCTGGGAGAACCGGGTTTGATTCCCCACTCCTCCACTTGCACCTGCTGGATGATTTTGGGCAAGCCATAGTTCTGGCACAGCTGTCCTTGGAGAAGAGCAGTTTCTGTCAGAGCTCTCTCAGCCCCACCCACCTCACAGGGTGTCTATTGTGGGGAGGGGAAGGGGAAGGAGTTGGTAAGCCGCTCTGAGACTCCCTTGGGTAGTGAAGGGCGGGGTATAAATCCAAACTCTTCTCCTCTTCTTCTATCTTTCCCTCAATGATGGGGGCTTCAGAGAACCAGCTCACAAGCATGTTTGGAAAAAGAAAGGCAAAAAAAGGCTCAGATAAAGTTAAACCAAGGCCTGTAAAACTGAGCTTAAGACTCACCTGAACCACAGAGCGGATGCTTTATCAACGACATGCAGGTGTACAGCACTGACGCAGATAAAAAATATATAAGACCTGAGATGACAGTTTGGTGTCCAGAATGCATTCATCACCCGTGATACGCTTGTGCATCTGCTAGAAGCCGTAGGCATTTTCCTTGTTTGCTTGAAGAGATATTGAACTAGGTAGCCGTAATTTTCTTTCTCCCAAAATACGATGTGGATAGGAGGGAAAGTGGAGACTAAAACATTACTTCTCCCTCTCATCCTGTAGATGTTTAGGCACTATAAGCTTCTATCTCTGTTTAGGGTTGACAGGTCTCTCCTTGGGAGCCAGTGGAGGATTGGAGGGGACTTACCAGGAGGAGAGGAAGGCCCAGGCCACATTGCTGGTATCACAGAGGAGGTGACGGTATCACACTGCCTGTGACATCACTGTGACTTTCTAGTATTTGGACAATGCTCTATCATCAAAACAACTTCAAATGCGGGAAGATTGGATCAATTGGGGGCGGTGGCGCAGGCGGTTAAACGCCTGCACTATAACATCACTGAGCAGCCACTATGGCTGTTCGAGTACCACCGTGGTCGAGGTGAGCTCTCGACCTTCGCCCCAGCTCCCGCCTACCCAGCGGTCTCGAAAGCAACTTAATTGCAAGTAGGTAAATGGGTACCCACCCTTAGAGGGTGGGGGGCACCCTGTGTGGCTGACTGAAGACGGCGGCGACGGCGGCAATGGCGGTGATGATGGCGGCGGCAAGAATCCTGGCGTGGACGGAAGTGGCGGCGTGGCGCAGTGGTGGTGAGTGAGCGCGATTGGGAGGTGCAACGAGCGATCCCTGGTGGCGGAAAGAACTACACCGACGGCTGCCGAAAAAGAGGATGAAGGAGCGTGTGCAGATCCTGAGCACCAGCCCAGCGGAGCCGGAAAGGACATAGCTGGGCTGGGAACAGGCGAAGCGGCGCGTCGAGAGAAGAGCACACCACCTCCGAACACCGGGAAAGGAAAAACATCCCCGCCAACAGCCAGAATCCCGTCCGACCGAACCGTGCCGACCCGACAAGGAAGAAACATCATATGTCACCACAGAGGGGGTGCTGGTAGGCTATCCCATCCCCTTACATACACTGTGGCCTTAGTTAGGGACAAAAATGGTGATTAGCACCAGAAAAACTTGTAAGCCGCTCAGAGACCCCAACTATGGGATTAGAGCGGGATATTAAATTGAAAGGTAAATAAATAAAAATATGCAAACTGTTGGTCGGAATATCCAGCCATCAAGACCTTTTGGCAAGAATTGCTTTCCAGCTTCATAGCATCACTGGATACACGATTCCGTTTACTGCAGAGGTTCTTTTCCTCAATCTTTGGCAAGACCTAACTATCTCTTCTATCAAAAGAGATCTAATTTTAAGTGTTATAATATGGAGCTGCGGTGGCTCAAGTGGTTAAGATGCTGAACTGCAGGATGTGGAAGGTCAGTAGTTCAGCAGTTCGAGACCCGGGTGCCGCATGATGGAGTGAGCTCCCGTCTCTAGTTCCAGCTCCTGCCAACCTAGCAGTTCTAAAGCAAGAAATTGCAAGTAGATAAATAGGTACCGCTTCGGTGGGAAGGTAACAGCGTTCCGTGCGCCTTGGTGTTCAGTCATGCCGGCCACATGATCACGGAAACGTCTTCGGACAGCGCTGGCTATTCGACTTTGAAACGGAGATGAGCATCGCAACCCTAGAGTCAGACTCGACTGGCTTTCGAGCAAGGGAACCTTTAATGGCAGTGAGGACCTGTCCAGCAGCAAGATGGAAGTCCCACCTTGCTCCAACCACTGACGTGGTTCAATCAAGTTTGGGACCTCTTTATAATGGGGGGGGGGTTGCGAATCACATTCGACAATCTGAACTTTCCCCCAAACAACCTCATTTCTCCCCAAAAATGGTTCCCATTTCTAGAGTTTGTAACATGTAACGATGTCCGACTGTACAAAGAGATCTATCTAA
Source organism: Gekko japonicus (assembly GCF_001447785.1). Lineage (NCBI taxonomy): Eukaryota > Metazoa > Chordata > Lepidosauria > Squamata > Gekkonidae > Gekko > Gekko japonicus. The sequence goes on from NW_015172677.1 coordinate 86,283, forward strand.
AGTTACTTTTCATTTAATTTTCTATTCCCTCTTTCAGACATCTATTCTTTGAGTGCACGGATCATGTTACCATCCTCAATATCTTTAGTAATCCTGATAAATTAAGAATGCTTTTACTATCACTTCAGATCTGTATTATATACAGTTTAACACTTTTAACTTCCCTCCGTTAGAAGATGTTTTCATGTATTGTGATTTGACTATCATTACTAAGTTTTTTGAAAAGAAAAGAAAAAAACTTCTACCATAGATTTTTCACCCAGATACCAGAGCGCTGCCTGGATGTCTCTGATGATGTCACTTCCTGTGCAACACCAGCAATGTGGCCTGGGCCTTCCTTTTTCTCCTGATAAATCCCCCTGCTGGCCAGCTGTAATGTTCTCTATATAGAATTTTGTCATAGTGATAATAGTGCAATATTTTATGTTTATGGTATTATGTTACTGTATTTATGAAGGAGTCACTGAGGACTGCTGTACCTGAATGATACCTTGTGGATATTTACACGTATCTGTGAAATGTTGAATCCAGCATGATTCTTGGGGGGGGGGGATCTAAACAGATTTGTAACCGGATGTCTGTCGAGTCGGCTGGGAGACACACTATATGTGAGGAAACACATCCTTAGAATCAAAGGGACTCTTTTGAAATAATTATTTTGTTGTTGTTCAGTCGCACAGTAAGTCCGACTCTTCGTGACCCCATGGACCAGATCACGCCAGGCCCTCCTGTCTTCTGCCGTCCTCTGAAGTTTGCTCAATTTCATGTTCGTTGCATCTATGACACTGTCTAACCATATTATTACCAAATTATTACATAGATGTTAATGGAAAAAACTTTACCTGTTGAATTTCAACCTGTCAAAATTATGTGTGATATATGTCATTGGAAAATGTGTCATGTTATAGTGAGTAATTGTAAATGTAATATCAATAAATATATAAGAAGAAGAGGAGGAGGTGGAGGTGGAGGAGGAGGAGGAGGTGGAGGTGGAAGAGATAGGATTTATACCCCACCCTTCACTACCCAGAGGTGTCTCAGAGCGGCTTACTGCAATGTATTTTGACTGGTTTTAGTTGTTAATTTGCATACCTATGGGATGGCTGATTTTTTTTTAGGATGGAACCCACCCCGAGCCCGTTATGTAGGTAGGGCAGGATATAAATCAAATCAAAACAAATAAGTGTGCAGACTCTAATCTGTGGTGTAGTGGTTAAGTGCGCGGACTTTAATCTGGGAGAACCGGGTTTGATTCCCCACTCCTCCACTTGCACCTGCTGGATGACCTTGTTTTTTCTTGTTAAACATCAATTGCTGTGACACTGCTCTTCATCTTGTATTGTATTTCATTAAGGCAGCTGATTGGGGGCAGAGTGCAGGGCCTAGTGGTTGGGCACCCACATTTCCACTGGGAGAGCTGGCAGGGTTATTGGGGAGTAGGCTGAGGGTACTACAGACTGCT
>NW_015172677.1:87777-91355 GCF_001447785.1 Gekko japonicus
GCTCTGGGACAAGAGCAAGTAGACGATAAGGTTCCCATGCTCTAGGTGGGGACTGGAGATCAGTTTCCCTGGAGAAAACAGCTGCTTTGGAGGAGAGACTGTATGTCAGAAGTTTCAAACTCATTTGTTATGAATTCTTATGTAATTGTTATGCAATTATGTGATTTCCAATGGGTTGAAATGAAATTGGAAGAGTTTTCGGCTAAACATTAAGAAGAACTTCCTGACAGTTAGGGTGGTTCCTCAGTGGAACGGGCTTCCTCAGGAGGTGGTGGGCTCTCCTTCTTGGCTGACCTTCCACAGCTTGCAGCTCAACGTCTTAACCACTTGAGCCACCGCAGCTCCTCTTCTTCATAAAGTCAGGTATAAATAAATGGTCAGGATGGTGTATGGTAAAGTGTACCATCAAATCGACTCATGGGGACCCCATGCAGTTCCACCTCGTGGGATCCTCAAGGCAAGAAGTATTTCGATGGGAGACCACCAAGAAAACTCAGGGTTATCTGGGGTTAGGAAACAATTTTCTCTTTGTCAGTTTGGTTGGGGAACCTGGAGGTTTTTTATCATCTTCTGAGCATGGAACAGGGGTCACTGGGGGTAGGGGGGGAGGTATTTGTGAATTTCCTTCATTGTGCAAGTGGTTGGACTGGATGACTCTGGAGGTCTCTTCCAACTCTATGGTTCTAAGAGCCCTGCTGGACCAGACCAGTGGTCCATCTAGTCTAGAGTCCTGGAGGACAAATGATAGGGTATCAAAACTTGCACCTCTCCCTTTCCTGAAAATAGTCTTCTTCTGCTTAAGCTGGTTGATGGATGCCAGATGAAGAAGAAGAAGAAGAGGAGGAGGAGGAGGAGGAGGAGGAGGAGGGGGGAGAGTCCACACACTTAACCACTACACCAAACTGGCTCTGAGGTGGGGGATGCCTCCGATGCTAACACGGACTGTACCATTTCATGACGACAGGCAGCTGATCATGGAGGATCGCATTTTTGAATGCACAATGAGCAAAACAAACAAAATCCCCATCTGCCACAGCAGCTTGCTGAGCAACCTTGAGCCAGGCGCATGCTCTCTGCTTAGCCTACCTTGCAGGGTTGTTGTGGGGATAAAATGGAGGAGAGGGAAATGTTGTGGCACACTACGATCTGTGAACCAGCATCTTCTGGTGGCCCTCGGGCCCAGGGATGTCTGTAGCATGGAGTTGACGCCCTCCTTCGGCCTGGCTTACGTCCCTCAGGCTCCGCCGCGCTTTGAGGATGACGTCACTGCGCCTCTTGCTGCACGGCAGCCGCTCGTTGTTTCCCGCCACTGGCCACCAGTGATCACTCCTCCGGTCTGTTGCTGCTGCTGCCTGCTGCCGCCACCACGTCACCTCAGCCACTGGTGTTCCACCATTTCCGCCGCCGCCGTTGCCATCCACACACCTCATGGAGGAGGGTGCCCCCCACCCTTCTAAGGGTGGGTACCCATTTATCTACTTGCATTTTAATTACATCAGCTTTCAAACCACTGGGTGGGCGGGAGCTAGGGCTAGGGTCGACAGTTCACCTCGACCGCGGTGGGTCTCGAACAGCCATAGTGGCTGCTCGAGTGTTGTTTTAAAGCAGGCATTTTACTGTCAATCTGTCCATTTCAGCACATTCCATAATTTTTGTTATCAACTCATCAAGTGTCGGGATTTTCAATGTCCTCCATGTTGTTGCGAATAAGATTCTGGCTGCTGTTATAACATGCAAAATAAAATATATATGGTTGTTATCTAAGTCATCTGGTAGACAGTTTAACTTAGACCTCATCTGTCAAGGCTCTGGTTGGGAGTATCAGAATTACAATTTTTATTTCATTGCAATGTATTTTTTTCCATTTTTTTAAAATAATTGAAAAATATGAAAAATTTACATTAAAAATAACTTCAACAATTCCCCGGGTCCCCCTCACCCCCCCCATAATTAAAAAAGGTTCCAACATTTATTACTCAAGGTTTTATACATTTTAGCTAACCTACCTGGGGTTAGATGCCATCTATAGAACATTTCTTAAAGGCGCAGCCCAACAAGAATCTCTCCCATAATTCCCCCCCCCAATCATTTTAAAACATTTTTAAAGGCATGCACTCATTTAAGCAGAATGGGGTGCTGCAGTTGATTATTTCCCACACTAAGCAAGGGGGTTGGAGCAGGTGACCTCTAGGCCAGAGGCGTCAAACTCATTTGTTATGAGGGCTGGATCTGACTCCTTTAAGAGAGATTTTCTACCTAAGTGTTCACTTTCTTGACTATAGAAGTCATCACCCCCACCTGCTGGCTTGTTCTCAGAATTGTTGCTTAGGCTGGCAGAAGTGATGAATTTGCAGCAGCTAAGAACTGTGATTGGAAGTGGTCAACAGCTTGCAATTTAGAGATCTAGCCTGGTAACAGCTTTCTATCACCCTAATGGTTAAGAACACCTATGTGGGATAGAATTCTGACTTTTGTTTCTGCACTGAGAACTTCAGCCCCACCAGGGGGGGGGGAATTGCCCCACAAGTAAAAAATCCTGGCTTGACAATTGACTTCAGCTACAATTGTTGAGGCGATGCAGTCAATGGGCTGTGTCTAATTGAGGGTGCTGAGCAAGGTACATTCGCCTGGAGAACTTGTCATGGCAAAGTCCTTGGAACCACGAAGGCGTACATTTTACCCCCATTGTTCCATTAGCTCATTTCCACATCATCCGTATAGCACTGCTGTAGAGCTTGGTTGTGAGAATTCCAGGGGCGAGGCTGGGTGTGCGGCTCTCTGCTGGGATGTGGCACCCCATCTGACTGACAATTCTGTGAGCATACAACCTGTTGTTGCCAGCATGTGACCCAAGGCATTGCAAGGGGGTGCAAATTACCCAAGGTGCATTGGTTCCTGCGCCGGGCTTCGTTTCTCAACTCACCCACCCCCCAATATACAGCGGCAGATACCAGCCGCAGCTTGAGTCCATAAATAAGAATGCTTAACATTCACAAGGGCATAGAGAGAATGCCAAACGCAATGGTTCATTCATGACATCTAATATTCTTAAAGTTGCTTTCCTATATGGCTTTGGAAAGGATTTTAAATCTTACTGATCTCTTCCATTTTATCTTCTATAACCATATATTACTTTCCCAGTGGTGAGATCTGTTATGAATTCTTTTATGAGGAATTCATTCCTTTATCTTCATATATATCGAAAGGAGCTTTAGAGTCCTGCCTGGCGGCTAGCTCCGGTGGGGTGGGCAGCACATGTGGTCGCCCCAAGACTCAGAACCTGGGATGCAGAACACCTCCTCTGTCCCGATGTGTGTGTCAAGGCACAAAAGACTTATGGTGACCCCAGCAAATGGCTTTCGAGGCAAGTGAGAAACAGAGGTGGTTTGCCGTTGCCTTCCTCTGCAGAGCCTTCCTGGGTGGTCTCCCATCCAAGGTGGTCGTTCTGCTCTATTCTGCTCTGGTCAGGCCTCACCTGGAGTCCTGTGTACAGTTTGGGGCGCCACATTTGAGGAAGGATGTTGACAAGCTCGAGCGTGTCCAGAAGAGGGCAACCAGGATGGTGAGAGGGTTGGAAT
>NW_015172677.1:91476-100254 GCF_001447785.1 Gekko japonicus
TTGGGTTTTGAGTGGGTACACTGCTGTTGGTTTTAAAAATCGATTAAAAAAAAAACCTTCTGTTTATTGTTGCCTTTATTGGTATGATTTATTGATTTGTTTTAACTGCTGTTTTTCAATATAGAAGCTGCCTCAGAAATCTTTAGTGGAGAGGCAGGGTATAAATCTTTTAAACCAGTTAATAATAAATAAGCCCTAGCACCTATAGACTTCCAAGGAGGCAAAGGAATCCCTAAGACGAAGACTGAAAAACACTGAGATAAATTCAACACACGCAGGCTTCTAAAGTTTGTGTATGCTGAACGTTAGACCCCTTTCTCTTCCCTAGCCATCACGCACAGGTGAGCCATGGCCCACAAATATATCCCCTGTGTGTGTGTAAAGTGCTGTCAAGACACAGCAACCTTATGGCCACCCCAGCAAGGTGCTTTCATGGCAAGTGAGAAGCAGAGGTGGTTTGCCAGTGCCTTCCTTTGCAGAGTCTTCCTTGGTGGTCTCCCTTCCAAATACCAGTCCTACTTAGATTTAGACCGATTCCCCACAAGCAGCTGTGCTGCCCTCTCTCTTCTGTTCGCCCCAGTTGCATTGGTCAATTTCACACTATTTGCTGTGTGGCCACATTTTGACCTGCATCTCCCCCCGATTTCCCCGACGACTTCTCGATCGCAACAAACAAGGATTGAGAAGATGCAGAGGAAATTGGGGGGAGATGCAGATCAAAATGTGGCTGTGCAGCGAATAGTGTAAAATTGACCTATGCCACTGGGGCAAACAGAAGAGCGAGGGGGACACAGCTGCTTGTGGGGAATCAGTCTTGATGAAATGGGGTTATACCATGCCACCTTCCCTCAACCCTCTGTCCTGATATATGTTTGGATTAGATGACCCTGGTGGTCCCTTCCAAATACATGATTCTGATTCTATTATTCTATGTCGTGTGTGTTTAGGGTGCTGTCAAGTCATTTCTGACCTATAGTGAGCCTATGAATTAATGCCCTCCAAAATATCTTATTGTTTACAACCATTTCCAGGTCTTGCAAACTGAATCCTGTGGATTCCTTGCTTGAGTCAATCCATCTTCTGTTGGGTCTTCCTCTTTTCCCTGCTGCCTCCAACTTTTTCTAGCATGATTGTCTTCTCCAGTGAGTCATGATTCTACTGACCCTGCTTAGCTTCTGAGATCTGACAAATTGGGGTTATACCATGCCACCTTCCCTCAATCCTCTGTCCTGATATATGTTTGGATTAGATGACCCTGGTGGTCCCTTCCAAATACATGATTCTGATTCTAATATTCTATGTTGTGTGTGTTCAGGGTGCTGTCAAGTCGTTTCTGACCTTTAGTGACCCTATGAATTAATGCCCTCCAAAATATCTTATTGTTTACAACCATTTCCAGGTCTTGCAAACTGAATCCTGTGGATTCCTTGCTTGAGTCAATCCATCTTCTGTTGGGTCTTCCTCTTTTCCCTGCTGCCTCCAACTTTTTCTAGCATGATTGTCTTCTCCAGTGAGTCTCGTCTTCTCATCATGTGACCAAAGTATGATAGCATCAGATTCGTCATTTTACCTTCAACAGAGAGTTCAGGCATGATTTGGTCTGTCCTGAGAGCTGAGTGCGACTTCTGCCTCAGCACCATGGACAGCTGCCATTAGGGATGGGCACGAACCGGAAATTGGAGGTACATGAAGGTTTGTGTTTCATGGAGTCTCATAAACCATGCACCGGGATGAACCTCCCCCATTTCATGAACCAGTTTGAGTTCATAATGTGGCATGGCTTGAAAAAAACACTTCAAGTGAACATGTTCCCTTTAAAGAGAGCAAGTTTGGTGTAGTGGTTAAGAGTGCGGACTCTTATCTGGGAGAACCGGGTTTGAGTCCCCACTCCTTCGTATGCAGCCAGCTGGTGTGACCTTGGGTCATTCATAAGTTCTTTCAGAGCTGTTCTCTCAAGGGCAGTTCTCGAGAGAGCTCTCTGAGCCTGACCTAACTCACAGTGTGTCTGCTGTGGGGAGGGGAAGGGAAAGGAGACCGTAAGCTGTTCTGAGACTCCTTTGGGTAGTGAAAGGCAGGATATAAATCCAATCTCTTTTTCTTCTGTTGCTACTGCAGAGCTTCCTGTCCTCCCCAAACTCTGCCCTGGAATCAAAATCTCCATATATGTACCAGGAAATGTGATGTTCCTAAGCCCAGAAATCTCCTCCCTGACCCCGAGGGTGCCCACCGTCTGTTCGCCGACATCGCTTCCCTTTCCCCTTCCCTCCTGCACTTCCTTACACATCTCATTTGAAATGTCGGCAAGAGCAGGATTAAATAAAGCAAACACGGCGATTACATTTCACATCCCACAGCGATCTTTGAAGAAATGCTAATTTAATATGCCGAGGTGATAAGTCAAGTGACGAGAGAACCTTCGGTAGGCTTCCGGTTCAGATTTATAATTTGGAGGGGGGTAAACACACCGAAATAAGTTTATTCAGAGCGTTCCAGTGAGAGAGCCTGCCGGGCCTGGAGAAATTAGATTGGAACGGTACATCGGATGTTTTTTTGTCAGATTTCGGAAATGCTGGATGCCTGTTTTTTTTTTCCCGTAAAGGGAAATGTAGTCGAGGAAAGGATCGGGAGGAAAGGAACGGGATTGCTTCTCTCCTGAACTGTCCCAAACCCCGTGGAGTTTTAGTGGAGGGCTTGATTTGGAGCACTTTTCCATTTTATGTGCATCGACGCAGCCATCTGTATTCCAAAAAGAAGAAGAACCGAGATAGGCCGGGGGGGGGGATGCTAAGAATTCTCCCAAAGACTCCGAAGCAATCCAGTCGAATGAATAAATAAAACATGCGAGCAACACAAATGACGGTTTCTGGGCAAGAGGAAACCGCACAAACTACCCTAGTTGTTTGGAGATTTACGCTTCCGTATTTCACAGATGCCCTCTTGCTTTATTTATACTGTTAAGGGAGGACGAGGCCGCCTCTAACCATCAACACCCGTCATTAAATCATTACAGAAACTCTCTTGTTAAAGGAACAGAGCCGGCGCACGAAAGCGCACACCTCGGCAGAAGGACGGCGTGGTGGTCCAAATGTGAGCCTAGGTGAGGCAGAGAGGTGTCCATGGATCTACAGGGGCACGTGCATGCGCTCAGACATGTACCAGAGCATGTTAGGATACAGAAATCTGGAAGGTTGGCCCTCCTTGCAGTGGAACAGAATCCGCCTCCCTTTATTTCTCAGCACAGTGTCAGAACCCAGCCGGGCTTTTTCATGCAGGCGTTTTCCTTTAATGTGCTCAATTTGAAACACTTCTCCATGGACTTCGATTAGTGAAGGTGGAAAGTGCCAAGTTGCAGCTGACAGTTCGGTGTCGTGGTTAGGAGCGTGGACTCTGACCTGGGAGAACCGGGTTTGATTCTCCATGCCTCCACATGCAGCTGCTGGTGTGACCCTGGGTCAGTCACAAGTTCTCTCAGAGCTGTTCTCTCAAGGGCAATCCTCGAAAGAGCTCTCTCAGCCCCACCTATCTCCCAGGGTGTCTGTTTTGGGGAGGGGAAGGGAAAGGAGATTGTAAGCCACTCTGAAACTCCTTCAGGTAGTGAAGGGTGGAGTATAAATCCAAACCTCCTCCTCCACCACCACCACCAGCAGCAGCACCTGCTTCTTCTTCTTCATTACTCAAGCAGGGCTCAGTTTACTCTTTGCAAAGGTCTTCGATTCAGGTCATCTGGCATTCAACATATGGACTGTCCTGCAGACTAACCTCTAAGATCAATTGTAATTCTTGAAGATCTCCAGGTGCCACCTGGATGTTGGCAACCTTGAATACATATGAATAGACATGAAACTGGCTCTCCTACACTGATTCAGACCAGTGCTCCATCAAGGTCAGTATCGTCTACTCAGATAGGTGGTGGCTCTTCAGGGTCTAAAGCAGAAATCCTTCATATCACTTACTGCCCGGTCCTTTCAACTGGAGATGCTGGGGATTGAACCTGGGGCTTTTTGCATGCATAGCAGAGGTTATCCAGGGTCTCAGGAAGAGGTCCTCTTCATCACCTACCACCTGATCCCTTTTCAACTGGAGATGCCAGGGACTGGACGTGGGACCTTCTGGATGCAAAGCAAAGGCTCTTCCGCTGAGCCAAAGGCCCTCCCAGTTTGGCGTATTGGTTAGGAGCGTGGACTCTAATCTGGGAGAACTGGGTTTCATTCCCCACTCTTCCACATGCAGCTGCTGGTGTGACACTGGGTCATTCATAAGTTTTTTTCAGAGCTGTTCTCTCAAGGGCAGTTCTCTCAGAGCTCTCTCAGCCCTGCTTACTTCACAGGGTGTCTGTTGTGGGGAGGGGAAGGGAAAGGAGATTGTAAGATGCTCAGAGACTCCTTTGGGTGGTGGAGGGCGGGGTATAAATACAATCTCCTCCCCCCCACAACCCTTCATCCCTAGTCCCTGTAACAGGTCTCTGAGAAGTACCCCCGCCATGTATTCATCAGTATACTGGACCGAAGTCTGGACAGGGTTTTTGTCTTGCTTATTCAGGAAGACCAAGAGCATACTCCTAGGAATTTTGTGGACATGGCTGAAGGAGTTTTTGGAAAGGAAAATACCGAGTGCTTGGAGTTTTGCATGTCAGAGGGGAAAAAAGCTTTCAAAAAAAAAGCAGGAAGGTTGCTGAGAGAGATAATATTTATTGCACTTACCTTCTGCCTCCTCAAAAGGGTTTTATTGATTGATTAAAATATTTACATCCCACCTAGGGATAAGCAAATGTTCCCTATTTCATTTCTTTTTATATTCATTTATATTCAACAGTTTCAGTTCTCAGCTTTCCGCCGTCGGTTTCTGCCGGTTTGTTTGCATTGTGTCCTTGTATTGTGGGTTTTTAATATGCAATTTATACAGGCTTTATAGGACAATGTATATCATTTATGTGTCTAGCATGCACCCGAATGTATAACCCTGATTAGTTTATGCGCAAATAATATTGAAAATGTGTATATTTTATGGGGGAAATGGAGAAAGAAAGAGAAAATGGTGCAAAAAACAAAAGGAATCTCAAGTGCAATTTGCACAAGGGAGAAACAGAACCACAATGGGGTTTCAGCCGTCAAACCAGCAGAGGTGAGACAATCCTAATACACCTTTCAATCCCATTTTAAGGGTCTGATGAAACCCAACATATGAGGGAAAAGCATATGAAAATGATAAGTGAAAACGACCTAAATGGTGGAAGCTCACCAGCAACCGAACTCATGTGGAGGGACTTACAAATTCTGGTACTACCACAAAGAACGCCCTGTCCTGCTGGAAAGTGTCCACATGTCAGATGGTGATAGCCTATCATTCCTGGTCCCCAAGAAAGATCTGAATGTGCATCTGGGTTCATATGGGCATGAGAAGAACATGCCCTGGACTTCTCAGCTGTCCAGTTCTCAACCCTTTATCTTGGTGGAGTGTTTTCTGTCCATGATATTTTTTTTGTCTCCTTCCAAAAACACTTCCTTCAAGGAACAGATCTGGCCCCTGTGGGGCATGGTCTGATTACATCAAGATGAGATTACTGGACTGTGCTCTACATGGGGCTGCCCTTGTAGAGTGTCTGGTTAGTACAGAGTTCTGCAGCCAGGATGTAGAAGGAGGTGTGTTGTAGGGTCCACCACATCACTCCAGTCTTGGACCATCCATACTGGCTCCAGTCTTGTTCCCAGCCATAATTCAAGGTGCCTTTAAATGCCTTCTGAGTTGACTTGAAAGTCGTGCAGTGGCAGCAGAGCTTCCAAACCAGAAGAAGAAGAAGAAGAAGAAGAAGAAGAAGAAGAAGAAGAAGAAGAAGAAGAAGAAGAAGAAGAAGAAGAAGAAGAAGAAGAAGAAGAAGAAAGAAAGAACGTATGAATGACCCAAGGTCACATCAGCTAGCTGCATGCGGAGGAGTGGGGATTCAAACCCAGTTCTCCCAGATTAGAGTCTGCACTCTTAACCACTACACCAAACTGGCTCTCTTTAAAGGGAACATGTTCACTTGAAGTGTTTTCTTCAAGCCATGCCACATCACAAACCCAAACTGGTTCACAAAACAGGGGAGGTCCATCCCAGTTCATTGTTTGTGAGACCCCATGAATCACAAACCTTCACAAACCTCCACTCTCGGGTTCGTGCCCATCCCTAATGGCAGCTGTCCATGGTGCTGAGGCAGACGTTTCCCTCCGCTCTCAGGACAGACCAAATCATGTCTGAACTCCCCCTAGAAGGTAAAATGACTAATCTGATGCTATCATACTTTGTCTCTCAAACAGGGATGTCATTGCTCAGAGGGCACCTTCCAAAGATGCCATTTTTTTTCCAGGGGAACGCGTAGGTCTGCCAACAAATAAAATGAATTTCAATGGGGATAAGTGTAAAGTTCTGCATTCAGGTAGGAAAAATCAAATGCATAATTATAGGCTGGGGGAGACTTGTCTTGGCAGTAGCATGTGCGAAAAAGATCTAGGGGTCTTAGCAGACCATACACTGAACACGAGTCAGCACGGAAGACAAGCAGCCAGTACTATTTCAGTCCCAGATGGTCTCTGATTCCTGTTGCTGGCCATCAAGAAGTTCCCTGCCTGCTGCTGTCCCCTGGCATGCTTTGCTGTACTTGTACGGGAAGACAGATGTCCAGAAATGCAGATGGTTTTGGAAGAGAAACTTATTTACGGAAGGGACAGTTGACATCTGGGGTCTACCCAGCCGTGCTCAGAATATGCCTTGCCGAGCAGACGTCTGTCCAGCTAAACCCAAGGGCCATGACGCTGAAGGATGAGTCACCCGTGGCAATCCCTCAGCAGCAGTTGCTGGTGTCATGCAGGTAGGGTTTCCACCTTTGCGGACTGTGTTCAGTCTAGCCATTCAGTAGGGAAAACCAGGTAAGGCACCGCTGCAAGAAAATGTGCTTTTAGGGTTAGTTTTGAGGCGCTGCATTTACTCAAAAGGCAAAATTGGGTTATTTCCAGGTACGTCATCAAAAAAAGATGCCTGCCATTTTCTTCTCACCTTGACACAGAGGGTACGCCATCTCTCTGTGTTATAACTCTGAGGATGCCAGTCACAGCTACTGGTGAAACGTCAGGTCCTACAAAACCACGGCCACACAACCCGGAAAATCTACAACAGCTAATGAACTCCGGCCGTGAAAGCCTTCGACCGCCGCAGGGAAGTTTGGCAGGCCAGCGAGGCGCCACCACTGCTGCTAGGGGAGGGGAAAGCTTGGCGGGCTGAGGTCAGGCCTCACCGTGGGTGCCGGGGACGGGGGGCAGGGGAGAAGGCTCACCTGCGGCTGCTTCTCCCGTGGAGTGTCTCCCCCCCCCCCGTGAGTATCGCGGGTCCACCTCCTTGTATTTATATAACTGTATGATTTTATTATTTTAAGCTGTATTTATGTCTCTATGGAAGCCAAGGACGTCCTTCTTCACCCAAAGAGTGATTAACACTTGGAATTCACTGCCACAGGAAGTGGTGGGTGCTACAAGCATGGATGGCTTCAAAAGGGAATTAGATAAGCATATGGAGCAGAGGTCCATCAGTGGCTATTAGCCACAAGGTATAGCTAGGGGCTCTGGGGCAAGTGATGCTCTGTCTTCTTGGTGCTGGGGGGGGGGTCAACAGTGGCAGGGCTTCTAATGTCCTGGCCCCACTGGTGGACCTCCTGATGGCACTGGTATTTCTGGCCACTGTGTGACACAGAGTGTTGGACTGGATGGGCCTTTGGCCTGATCCAACATTGGCATCTCTTATGTTCTCTTATGTTCTCTTACTTTGCAGGGAGGGCAAGATATAAATGCGATGATAAATAAATACATACATATTACAATTTTTAGTTGTAGTGCAGGAATACACAGCTCCAGTGTACGGAACGGTTGAGTTGCTAACTGGGAACGATCCCCCAGTTGCCTAGCTGGAGTTAGAAGAGGCATATCACACTGTTTCTCTGGATTGGACCTGCTGTGCTCCAGCGTTATCGCTGCCCGAAGAGAAAATAAAATAACATAGAAATGCAAGGGAGTCCGCCGAATTGAGAAAAGAGGCCACCGAACAAAGGAAAATCCGCAGGAGGAAGGAAAGAGATCCAACCCCCAATAATTACTTTCCATCCCCGTGTCATGTTTTAATTAAAGATAGCAGCGCCGCCATCTACAATATATCTGGGAATTATTAGAAACCTTTTCCAGAGGCGAGAAGGATCAATAGATTTTTGTCTCTGTGGCATAAAACACCGTGCCGCTGCTTTTCTCCCGCTGGTCACTCCGAATGCAAAAGAAAAAAGGAGCCGGCAACAGGAGTCATAGGGCATGGAACGCGGGAGCCATGCGCTGGGTCAGACGGGCACGGGGTCGTCTCCGTTTCTCTTCCCCCCAAATAAATGTGGCAGTTTGCATTTTTCTCCCAGCTCGGTCTCGTGGTCTTCTCACCAGGAGCGGAGACACTCAGGGGCCCATTGGTTCAAGATGACAACGGGTGGAGCAAAGGTCCCTTCTAGGTCACTCCACCACGCGGAAGAGGTGAGGAGGCCTTCTTCTCGGCTCATTAATGCCAGCATCTCCAGATGAATTGTCACAACCCAGAGTGCCTCCTGCACTTGGTGGTCACCCCTACCCTCGCACTAGTTACCATGAGGGAGGGGATATCTGTAGCCATTTGAGTGAATGGTAGATAGATTAATATAGCTAAGGATAATACTTAGCATTTATAGCCCACTGCCCATGTTCAAAGCACTTAGAATCATAGAAGAAGAAGAAGAAGAAG
>NW_015172678.1:0-15712 GCF_001447785.1 Gekko japonicus
AAACATAAGCTCATATCGTTACAGTTGCCGGGTCCCCCTGTCCCCCGACAGGTAGTGGGGGTTAGGGTTGCCAGTCGGGGTGTGCATTTGGATCTACTCGAGCCAAAAATATAACCAATAATATCTTATTGGTATTTTTCAGGTATATTTTGGCTTCCCAAATGTATCAGGGTTTTCTAAGGAAAACTGGGGGGAAATCCAGAAAAAATCCAGGATGTACTTGGGAATTTTGGGTAGATCTGAAAACAGGAGGAGGAGGAGGAGAATAATAATAATAATAAGAGTTGGATTTATACTGCACCCTTCCCTCAGAGTCTCAGAGCGGCTTATGTTTCCTTCCTCTCCCCTCAACAGACATCCTGTGAGGTAGGTGGGGCTGAGAGAGCTCTGAGAGAACTGCTCTTGAGAGAACACCTCTGAGAGACTTTAAAGGGACTGCAGAAGTCAGCCCGAGGATAAGCTAAGGTGGAAATGTAAGGTACCTCCACCCCTTTTATGATACCCCTTGGGAAAAACCTTGTCTTGCATATGATTTATTGAGGCTTTTGTGGATTCCACAGTAAACCAGTTGCTTTCATTCCTATAAATCAATTGCTTTTGTTTATAGTTTGAGTAAAAAAATTATATCATTAATTGGGTTCACCTGTGTCATTTATAAAGTTTACATCTCTGGTACCTGACATTACATTTTATGGCACACATGGCCCTGCCCAACAACGTAACATTTATGTCAGATCCGGTCTTCATAACAAATGAGTTCTGACACCTCTGAGACACACATTGATTTGGGTTATTATTTTAGGGGTGCAGACCTATTTAAATCCCAGTTCTTATGTATAACTCTGTTTCTAATGTGAAGAATAGTAGCCTGAAAATGTGTTGCACTTAAACAGATATTGTACTGGGCAACAGTATGCAACATTTCATAGGTTTCATTGGAGTCTGGACTTATGATCTGGTGTGGCTGTAATTCCTTGTTTATATTTCTGATTTCATTATTAGGGATGGCAGCATCCCATTAATTAGCAAATTGCATACAAATTGCATACATATTGATGTATGTAGAGAAAAGTCTCCAAGAATAATTTCTGTGGGGAACTAGATAAGCACCGAAAGCCAGTGAACGCCTTAAATGTGTCACTATGCACAATTAAATATTTTGTTTCACCCCCATATCTAGAACACTCTTCTGATTTTTATAGGGGAAGGATATGCACTTACATTTTAAAAAATTAAGGTTGAATGGGGAACAACAAGAGCTAAAATCTGAACCAACATGCAAACCAACAAGTTGGGACATTTCCATTAATCAAAGGAGTATTCTTGCAATTGTGTGCACTGTGACATGGAAGAAAAATCCCCAGTGTGAAAATGTTTACCAAAATTGGGGGGGAAATCATTGCAATATGAGGCAGCAGCAAACTGCACATGAATGTAGCTGCTAGAAATCTCCATCATCATCATCCAAACATGCAGAATTCCAACACAAGAGGATTCCACCAAGTTACAGATCGGGTTTAATGGGTCTCTAAATGCCTGGATCATATCTGCAAACCAAGAACACCAGGGGTCATTTCGTAGAAAAAGAGCTAGGGGAACTCATTAGCATAACTCATTAGCATATGCCACACCCCCTGGCATCACCGGAAGTGTGTCATAAGGCCACACCTTCTGACATCACTGGAAATGTGTCATAAGGCCACACACCCCGCCCCCAACGGTCCCGGCCGGCGGGAGTGCAAGGAAGCCCCGCGAAGGCCCTCCCTGGCCCCAGGCAGGCAGGGGTGGGGAGAGGCAGGGAGGAAGCAACTTACCCTCCCTCTTCTCCTGCCTCCTCCTGGCTGAATGAGGGCCGGAAGCGGGGCGGCCGGAAGCAGGGGGCGGGGCTTCGTCATGTGCCCTGCCCCCGTACCTCACCCGGGGGAACTGCGATCCCCCGCGTTCCCCCCCGAAATGACCTCTGAAGAACACACTTCTGGGCTCTCAAAAGTAAGCCAGGAACTTACAGCACCATTTCTAAGTCCCTGGCTCATTTCTGAGAGTTGAGAATGTCACACTTTTTGGCTCTCAGTAGTAATCCACGTAAACATTTAAGCAAGATAGAACCACCATTGTGCCCAGATTGAGTCTCAAGCTTGAGCTTGATGGCCTGCTCATCAGATGTCCACTGGACTGGAATTCAGCCTAGTGAGCCATGCAAGGAAGTTGGGATCCTGCTGTATTTGAACTGGATTTTCCAACTGTGAGCAGTCAGACCCCTCCTGCAGGGGGGCAGTTTTTGGGTACAGAGAGAGAGAAAAATACCACTTAATATCACATTATTTGACATGCAAGGCACTGCTTGGGCCAAAATGAACCAAGATGGATGCCAATCAGGCATCAGCCTGGGAAAACAGTCTTAAATCAAGAGCAGCTGACTGGCTAATACTCCCTCCTTGCCCTGGAGAGATGCATAACTTTAGAACAATGGGATCTTACTCATTTTTCTTTCTTTATTGTTTGTCCTTCTCTCCAAATTAAAGCTGGATGATGAAGTGACTACTGTTCACGTGAAGGAGCTGGACCAAGATGTGCTGGTGCTTAGGAGAGTGTCGTCACATAGCCCAGCCCCCACATCAGGGAGTGCCGAGAGTGATTGGAGGTAAGAGTTTTTCCTTGGGTGCTGCAGGACTGATGCCCTTGGATGGAAGGTATATTCAGCTCACTTCTGTAGACTTATTTCCATTTATTTTTTGCATTTCCATTTATTTCTCCTGGACTAAATCCTCCTGGACCAAACTGAAATTTATCTCATTACCAGTGCTGATAACTCTACGCCTACTACCCCTCTGTATATCACATCTAATCCAATAAAGCCTGCTATTTGCTATTCAGCATCTGAAATAATCTTTGTAAAATTTATATCTCCAGTGTTAAATTTTTTGGCACACATGGCTTGGCCTGACAAAGTGACATTTATGTTAGATCCAGCCCTCATAACAAATGAGTTTGACACCTCTGTTTTAGAACTCTCTCAGCCCCACCAACCTCACAAGGTGCTTGTTGTGAGGAAAGGAAGGGAAGGTAATTGTAAGCTGTTTTGAGATCCCTCAAGGTTGAGAAAAGCCAGGTATAAAAACCTACTTCTTCTAATCATGGAGCCCAAGCTGTATTTAAAATCATATGAAAGAATGGCCATGATAAACTTGGTAAAAATGAAAGGACAATTGTTCAATCCCGTGATTTGAGAGGACACCGCAAAATGAAGAGATTGAAGGCTGACAAGAGCAAGTAACATGCATTTGTAAAAGAAGAAAAAAACACCTCATTTATTGTGGTTTATCTGTTTAGCAACAGAGTTTACAAACTTCAATTCACAATGTCCTGTTTCCCTCAACACCAGAGGGTGGTGTTATTTCAAAATGATAACATGAGTTACAGGGTTTGGGCTTCCATTAATGTCATTGTTTATGTTAATCAGAGTTATGGGGGGTCAACAGCACTGCTACACTGAACTCTGGAAACAGAGATAGGAAGGCAACATAGTGTTAAGATTTCCGATGATTTATCTCTGGAAGGCATATTAATACCTGCCTGCCTTTGAGGCTTTAGTAAGGCTTGTTGAAAACCTCTCTGGTTTTTCTGGACTCTGCAGTGCAGTGAAAATGTTACAGGTCATGGGAACATTTTTCCCCTGGTGATAACTTAATGCTTTGCCTTCAGGTCTAAATGAGCGTGCTTTAGATGATATTAAACTCTTCAGTCCTGGTTCTGGTAATTTTCATGAAAGAATTCCCCTGCACTGACAATAAATCTGATGTCAGATTGGATCTGCAATTAAAGGATGCAGCCAAAGAATGCATCTGGCTCATGTTTAAAAGCCAAACTTTGGCTCACACTCTCACCACTCTCTATCAAGGTATCAAGAGTCATTCCCATGAAAATGTCAACAGACATTCTGAGAACTGTAGGAAATAAAATAAAAATTCTTATAAATGAAGACAAACCTACATGTAGGAGTAGAGGGCTTAGTGTATGGCCTTTAAATCTCAGCCAAAGAGGTTATGTAATTCAGTAAATTATGCCAGAGTAATGAAATAGGTAAAATTGCATGTCTCAATATATAAAGCAAGTTAAATAAAGCAGAAATAATGGTTCAATCCAAAGCAGAGTTGCCAGCTCTTGCCTGGCAACCACTGGGAGATGGGGCAGGGGGACCTGGGGGGAGTAATCAGTGACAGTGTGATGGCACTTCCGAGGGGAAACTGGAAGTGATGTCATATCTCCTTAGGAATCACCAGTAGTTCTCTGAAAACATCCGTATCCTGTGGGGCATGTAAGGCAGAGGACAATTCCACCAGGACAACAAAAGGACAGTATGACATCAGGCACTCCCATATATCCTCCACATCTCTCGTAACCCTCCCACCCTGGGAGCTGAATTTTTTCTTTTCTTTCCACCATCTTGTAATGTATGTTATTTATTGAATTGTTTTTAGGGAGGTTTAACACTGGTTTTAACTTAAACTATTTATTGTATGCTATCTTACTGTAAGCCACCCTGAGCCCTGCTTGTAGGGAAGGGTGGCCTTGCAAATCCAATTAAATAGATAATAAATAAATAAAATAGAGAGAACTAACATCACTTCCAGGTAAAATTAGAGCATTTGGGTCAATTCCTACAGAGGACTAGCATGACTGCCAGGCAAAACCATAGAGTTTTCAATGTTTCCTAAAGAGGACTGGTGTTACTACTGTTTGTTGTTGTTCAGTCGCACAGTCGAGTCCGACTCTTCGTGACCCCATGGACCAGATCACGCCAGGCCCTCCTGTCTTCCGCCGTCCTCTGAAGTTTGCTCAATTTCATGTTCGTTGCATCTGTGACACTGTCTAACCATCTCATCCTCTGCCATCCCCGTCTTCTTTGACCTTCAATCTTTCCCAGCATCAGGGACTTCTCCAGTGAGTGCTCCCTTCTCATTTGCTGGCCAAAGTATTTGAGCTTCAGTTTCATTATCTGGCCTTCCAGGGAACAGTCAGGGGTGATTTCTTTTAGGATTGACTGATTTGATCTTCTTGCAGTCCAAGGGACTCTCAAGAGTCTTCTCCAGCGCCATAGTTCAAAAGAATCTATTCTTCGGCGCTTGGCCTTCCTTATAGTCCTACTCTCGCAGCCATACAGTACTACTGGGAATACCATTGCTTTGACCATGCGGACTTTTGTTGGCAGGGTGATGTTTCTACTTTTTATCATGCTGTTTAGGTTTAGTTACTACTGTGTCAGTCCATAATGTTTCCAGTGATTTGTAGAAGCATGAAGTCACATCCAGATTTTTCCCCATAAGTCCCCCCCCTCCTGGTGGTTGCTGGAGTGCTGGCCGGCAATGCTTGCTGGGGGTTGGAGATCTTCTGCCCCCAGTGGGCATATGACAACCAGTGTTCCTTCTAAGCTGAGTTAGTGTGAGCTAGCTCAGTTTTTTAGCCTCTGGCTCACACATTTTTGTCTTAGCTCAGGAAGGATGGTTCCAGAGCAAACTAATAACGCAGTAGCCAAATCGCTTGCTCACAACTTTAATGCAGTAGCTCACAAAGTAGAAATTTTGCTCACAAGACTCCACAGCTTAGAGAGAGCATTGATGGCAACCCTCATCCAAAGGAACTGCAAGCAGAGATCTGCTCATACAATGGATCCTTCCTGATTCCCCCCCCCATATTCTGTAACCCCTCTTGCTACCCAAAAAGCTGCTCTTATGAAGCAGATGTGACAATGAGGCTGACTGATGGAACTGCAGCCTCTTTCCTGACTGTTAGCATTCAGCCTGAGATGCTGTCCAAATTCTCTACCAGCCAAAGAATGACTGAAGGATCTGAGGCCTGCAGGAGAAAAAGTATAGTAACTGAGACAAGAATGGTGACAATGGCTGCTTTTTGAAATAGGAGAGTATTAGAGGGATAACACTGTATAGTCACACGGTATATCTGCATCCCTCCCCCATTGTGCCATAGTGAAAAATAAATGTTTTCCCCCCCCTGGATCTCAGAGATAACAAAATTTAGCTGGACTCTTACATTATTTGCCTACTGGTTCCCCTCACCCATTGATTAGAAATGTGCCATAAGGATCAACAACCAGAATGTCTAGACTTAAAGCTGCCCATCCAAGCAATAACAATTCTCTAATCCTCCCCCTTTGCTAGCACAGATGCAAAAGAGGAGTGTAGAGGGGTTACTGGTAATTGTGGCAATGGGGTTTGCTTGAAGAAATTCTTACAGATGGTTTACCAGGGATTAGACATATCCATGGAGGATAGGTTAATTAGTGACTCTGTAGTGACCACAGGGAACCACCACATTCAGGGGCAACTAAACCTCTGAATATCAGTGCTAGGAGACAACATCAGGGGAAGGCCTTGGCTTGTTATTAGCCCTCCAGGGCAACTGGTTGTGAAACAGGATGCTGGACTAGATGGAACACTGGTCTGATCCAGCAAGGATCTTCTTGTGTTTTTAAGGGGATCCCACCATTCCATATTTTCCTATAAAACTAGCTGATGACCATATATGTAGACGTTTTTAGGCAAGAGGAACCACACCATTGTCATCGTCATCTCTTCTACCTTATCTATAAACCTGAGCTGTCCCACAGCTGGATTGGTGGGAGGAACTAAACTTACAGTTTGGGTTTTCCCTAGACTGAGGATAGCATGAACCGCTGTAGTCTTCCTTGGAATTTGCTGCTTCACTCAAAATAATTTGTTACAGTGTTTTAGTTTTGATATTTTAGTTTAATAAGTTATTAAGTTTTAGGTAGGACTCGCCTTCCAGAGATACTGGAGTTTCAACAGAAAGTCATACAACCTTATGTGAAAAAAAGGAAAAATTAACACATCTGGCATACATTTTTCATCAGTAGTCCAGCCTTCACAGTTCATAAAAACAATACTTTGCATTTATATAACATCTTTATCGAGGAGAACCAGACACCAAAAGGCTTTGTAAAATCTTGTGTGGGTAAAAATGTAGCAAAACTGGAAGTGAAGCAACTCAGGCTTATAGAACAAATGTGTTTCCACACTTATACTGTGCCTTGCTGGTTCCAGGGAATTAAAAAGTAGGTATCAAAAATTCATACATAGCAATAATTGTTCAGAAAGGTGCACCTGGGTGACAGATGACAGAACAATCCAGTCTAACTCCAATGCAATCATCAATTGATCACAGAGAAGAGTTCACTGTGTAGATGGTAAAGTTAAATTAATTATGAAAGGGGACAAGTGCATTTTGCATCCATAATCTCTCCCTTATATATAATTGAGTAAGACACAGCGTAAGACTGAGTGGAGACAAAATGCGCTCTGTCAGCCATTGGTTAGCCAGCTGCCGCTCAAGGCTGCTGCCATGCCATTGGCTGGGAGGCGAACGGTGCGGTGGCGATGAGCCCCTCGCTGAGGCCCGATTTCCCTCCCCCACACGCCCACCCACTGACCCAGTTGGAGGCTGGCGGCCATTCCTTCTCCCGCCCAACTGATGGGAGAATCTTTTGCAGGCCCCCCTGCCTCCCCCCTTCTTCCTTCTTTCCTTCCTTTCTCTCTCTCCCCTCCCACTTTCTTCCTTTCTCTCTCTCTCTTTCTTTCTCCCTCCTTCCTTCCTTCCTTCCTTCCTTCCTTCCTTCCTTCCTTCCTTCCTTCCTTCCTTCCTTCTTCCACCCACCCCCCCTACCTTTCTAGGCGCTCGTTGTCTCCGTCCACAATGGGCTTTGCTCCACCCACCCACCCTACCTTTCTAGGTGGCCATTGTCTCCGTCCACAACGGACTTTGCTCCCTAGTACTCATATAAGTCAAGTACATTTCACGCTATAAACTGCTTAGCTTTATATATGAACAATAAATGTCAATCTGTCTGTAAGCCACAACTGGAATTTTAAAAGAAGATTCAGGTCCAAGCCTTCCAGGGCTGATTTTCCAGTTGGAGGAAGGGAAAAATATTTATTAAAATCTTGTAAGTATTATGTGAATGCCTTCCTCTCCCACTTCTACAGACTCTCATCTCCTTGCCGTCAGCCATGCTGCTCTCTGTATCTGGAATAACTTCTTCAGTTCATCAAATCAGAACTTTGCAGAAATATTCAGGCAGCACTCCAAACAAATTCAGCTCTGTACTCAGGAGAAGAGAAGAACGGAGGGGAGATGATAACTGCATGATAGTGAATGAATGAATAAGGTGATGGATTTGTTCATTTGCAATCCAAATCTTGTTCATCATGCAATGACAGTAACTATGTCTCTGTACATTTTTAGAACACTGCAGCACATTTTCAGATGAGAGGTGAAAGAGTTGCAGCCAGGCCCATAGCCAGGATTTTTTCATCGGGGGGCATTTAAATTTCTTAGGAGACAGTTAAGCTAAGTTACTTATTTTAATGTTTTTAATGTAAAATATATGCATGCTACCATGAAACACCTTGTTATAATACTGCAAAAGAATCTTGTCATATTGCAGACCCCTCAGTGGAGCTTGCTAGAAAGGCTTCCACAACATGGAACTTCTGTGAGGATCCTATAACGATCCAGAAGCCACTTAGATCACTCTGTTAGGCACTGGGAAACAGGCAAAAGGAAATACTTCTTTACACAGTAAATTATTAAAATGTGGAATTCGCTGCCAGAGGATGTAGTGATGGTCATACATATAGTCAGCTTTAAAAGGAGATTAGACAGATTCATCAAGGGTAGATCTAGAAGAAGAAGAGATTGGCTTTATACCCCGCCCTTCACTTGGAGTCTCAGAGTGGCTTACAAACTCCTTTCCCTTCCCCTCCCCACAACAGACACCCTGTGAAGTGGCTGGGGCTGAGAGAACTCTGACACAAACTGCTCTTTTTCAAGGACAGCTGTGCCAGAGCTTGTGACTGACCCAAGGTCACATCAGCAGGTGCAAGTGGAGGAGTGGGGATTCAAACCCGGTTCTCCCAGATTAGAGTCCGCACACTTAACCACTACACCAAACTGGCTCTCTTGCTCAGTAGTTAGTAGACCTGGTGACTAAAGGGAATCACCATGTTCAGAGGCAGTAAACCTCTGAATACCACTGTTTGGAGGCAACGTCTAGGGAAGGCCTTGGCCTTTATGCCCTGTTGTTGGACCTCCAGAGGAACCGGTTGCCTACTGTGTGAGACAGGATGCGGGATTAGATGGACCATTGGTCTGATTTAGCAGCAAGCTTGTCTTATGTCTTAAGGTTTTGTGAGATGCAGTGTTATATTCATTTAGCCATCAGATTTTTTGTTTTATTTTCCACAGTTTATGGTGGTCTTGTATTTACTATCCACTTGTATTCAGGGGTCATTTCATAGAAAAAGAGGTGCAGAAACTCATTAGCATAACTTATTAGCATAACTTATTTCCATATGCCACACCCCCAGACATCAGAAGGCAACACCCACCTTTCAGGCTCCACTGGACTGTTTTAGATTGCTAGCTATGGGGGGGGGGGACATGTAGATCTACCCTCACAGAGGAGGGAGAGCTTGTACCTGAATAAAACTTGGTCTTAAAGGTGCCACTGTACTGTTTTGGATTGCTAGCTATGGGGGGGGGGACGCACAGATCTGCCCTCACAGAGGATGGAGAGCTTGTACCTGAATGCGGGCCGGGAGGGGACTCTGCAACTTACCTGGCTGCTTCTTGCTCCTCATGGCCTGACTGAGGGCTGCTGGGAGCAGGGGGTGGGGCTTGTTGCATGTGCCTGACCCGAGCTCCTTACTGCTGGAGCTCTGCTCCTATGCGCTCCTGCAGGAAATGACCCCTGCTTGTATTATCCACTAGGTAATATTATCCACTTCTGTTTCAGTCACCTCTTTACCTATCATCTAAATTTATCTATGGTTTTGTTAATATAAGACTATCACTTTTTACCTCTGTTATTGGGCTTTTAAGGGACCTGCATGTTCTATATAGCATTGCAGAGACATAATTTGTGGCAGAGTATGAGCTTTTGTGAGTCACTGCTCAGATACAGCTAGAATATGGGTCCTTCTGTCCTTTTATCTTGGAGTGTGGAGTGATTTCACATGCTGAATGACAATAGCAGGCAAATGACAATAGCAGGCTTGATTGGATGGGGTGTGATATGCAGAGGGTTAGTAGGTGTCGAGAAATCAGCTTTGGTAATGAGACAGGAAACCTAGATCTCGATTCAGTCCAGGAGGATGAATTGCCTTGAGCTTCATTTATCAATTGCAGTTTAAAAGGTAAAGGTAAAGGTTCCCTTGCTCGAAAGCCAGTCAAATCCGACTCTAGGGTTGCGGTGCTCATCTCCGTTTCAAAGCCGAAGAGCCAGCGCTGTCCGAAGACGTTTCCGTGGTCAGGTGGCCGGCATGACTAAACGCCAAGGCGCACGGAACGCTGTTACCTTCCCACCGAAGTGGTATCTATTTATCTACTTGCAATTTCTTGCTTACGAACTGCTAGGTTGGCAGGAGCTGGAACTAGAGACGGGAGCTCACTCCGTCTTGCGGCAACTCGGGTCTTGAACTGCTGAACTACCAACCTTCCACAGCCTGCAGTTCAGTGTCTTAACCACTTGAGCCACCGCAGCTTAGAAGTGTCTAAATTGCTACACATCTTGACCTATGCCTTTTGTATGTTAATGGTTCATAAGTGATAGTTGGTGGGACTAATTGGCCACAGAAGGCCTCCTGGTGTCTCTATTAAACACCCATGAGAACTTGGAGGGCGAAGGTGTGTACATGTACATACAAAGAAAGAGCAACATCTGTAACTGCTAATTAAAACAAAGTTAGGTCACACTGATCAATTTCCATAGATCACAACAATAAATGTTTAAAAGATTGATTCATTTAAAAAGAAAAAAAATATAAGAATGGTAAGCAAACATTCCTTCTGAGTGGGGAAGAGACTCAGCATGCAAGAATATATACGTAGGAAGGATCTTTTTAAGCCTCATTGTTTTAAAAAGGAAAGGTTAACGTTCCTCTCTCTAGTACTTTATTGTTTTAATATTACTTTGCTTCTTGCTGTGTTTTTTGTTTTTGTTTTAAATGACATTTAATTGGGTTGGATGCAAAATACCTCTCTTCAGCTAAGTCTTCCTCCAATGCTTCTTTCTTCAGAGTAAGACTTAGTAGCAAAGAGGTATTGGATCCAACCAATTACTTTTATTTGGGTTTTCAGTCTTTTACTTGTAAGCCACTTCTGAGATCTTTGGATGGGGAAAATGGGTTATCAGTATTTAAACAAATGAACATATATTTACATTAAAGCCTTCTAGAATTGCTGTTACATAGAAACAATTCCAATAGTCTCAGGGGGGGGGGGCAGAGTGCTACGTACAGACTAGTCTGTTGTGTTCTCTTGATTGTATTTCTGACTAATGATTGTATAGTTCAGGCATAGTTTAAATAAGTCATAAGGAAGTGTATTGACACAGAGATTCCCAACATTTTAGCCTGGGTCCATATTTTTTTAAAAATATTGCTCCACTATTTTAAGCTCCTAGTCCATTTGAGCATCTCAGAATAGAGGTTCAATGATTCCAACAGAACTGACTCATGATACTAATGCAGTGCTTTGGAGCATTGTGCAGGCATAGTAGAGGTTCTACATGCTCGTCTTGAACATTTATTGATCAGAAATGGTTCACAGGCTCAGATCTAACTGTGTGCAAGCAACAGAGAGCCAAATTTCTGTCCTCTGATGCTTTGAGAATGGCATTTGAAAAAGTCCCTGTCTCTCAGTCCAACTCATCACACAGGTCTGCTGCAAGGATAAATAAGATGAAATAAAAGTTTCAAAACACTGAACATTTTATATAAATTATCATAATGCAGTTTTCCTTCCACATGTGCATACAATTTAGAAATCATGAGCAAGATGGCTTGGATGCTAAAATGGAGTAATTCCATGAGCAGCGGAACTGACTCCACATGCTTTATTCTCCCTTCACTGTATCAGGTTTTTACCTGAGTAGCTTAATGGACTCCAGAGGAATGAATCCTGATTTACAAGGGAACAAATGAAGAAAAAATCAGGCCACAGATCATTACACAATCAGTAATAAAGATAAGGCTGATCATAATGTGTTCTTTTCTGGCTTATTGGTCTTAGTTACTATTAACATCTTTAAATGTGAATTTACTGATGGAAGATTAATGGCTATCATTTGATCTAGGATGAGTTTAGGCACCCAGAAAACTGTGGGAATTGATGGTTGCTATATTCCAGAAATAAAAACACAATTTAAGTCAATTTAAATGCCCCATGCTTAATAGGCAATTTGTACAAAGATACTGCATGTAAAGGTAGAATCACTTAGCTGAGCAGAAAATACAAAAGCAAAGTACAATTGGCCCTTGGCTACCATTAAGATTGTCTAGGACAGCTTCATGTTGCAGTGTCCTTAAGTCTAAAGTGCAAGACTTCCATGAAAGAGGGTGGTAAGGCAGGGCAGATGCTAGAGTCCTGAGGTTGGAAGTTGGCCAGCCTTCAAACCAAGGCACGTGGTCGCTGCTTTCCTCTTAATCTTAGCTGTACTGTGTAACTAAAGAACAGCACTGCTAAAAAGAAAAATTAAATTTCCCTTTACTTACACACTACTGAGAGTTGGGAAGTGATATTTTGTAAAAAAAAAAATTGACATGCAGCTTGACTGTTTGTATGAGTTATCTGGAAAAGGAGACTTAGTCTCTCAGTGCTTGCTGGTGGATGCCACCTGAGCATTAAGCTGCCCAGTTCTCATACAACTATGCAATTTCTTGCTAGGCAGGATGCATGACAGTATATTGGGAGGTGGGGAGAGAGAAAAATGAGAAACTGCATCTTTACAAAACCTATACATGTAGTTTTAAAAGGAAACATCAGAAGCAGCTCCCAGGTTCTTGACAAAGCACAGATGCATTATTCATTTGAGGTTTCACTTTTCTGGTGCATAATTATATCTCATCATCAAATACCCTTTATTTCCTCTTGCATTCATAATCTGTTAATGCAAACATTGCTAATCATATTTCACTTGGAAGTTAAAGAACATCAACTGTACTTCCTAAAATGTGAAAATGAAATCAGGTCCAAACCTTTGAAGTCCTGCCCAAATCCATCCATCCTGGCAGTACATTCTTATCCTGCCATTCTTCCAAGGTGCTTAGGACAGCAGCACACATAAATTTCCCTCATTTTATCTTCACAACAACCCTGTAATAGGCGAAATGAATTTCATGGCACAGGGGGAATTTGAACCATAAAGGAAGATAATAATAAGAGATGATCATTACTGAGGATCCGGTTCCTGCAGAAGCGGCGAACAACAACCGTGGGATGAGCTCCCACTAGACTTCAATGCAATACCCTGCTTCCAGGCACACCCCGATGTTTTGAGGGGCTGCTGTTCTCTCACAAGATAATAAAGCTCCTGGCCCGGATGGGATACCCACAGAGTTTTATAAAAAATATGAAGATCAAATAATCCTCCCTCTGAAATATACAATTAATAACATCTTAGTTACAGGAAGAATTCCTAATTCATGGAAAGATGCGTTAATATCGCTGATACATAAAGAAGGAACAGATGACAACAATATTAAAAATTACAGGCCAATCTCTCTATTAAACTCCGATTATAAAATTTAGCAAAAATACTGGCAGCAAGACTTTGGAAGGCACTATTTCAAACAATAGCTAAAGACCAGGCTGGATTTCTACCAAATAGGCAGATAAAAGATATGAGAGTAATTTTAGACATGAATATTATGAACTGCACGTAGAAAAAAGTATGGCTCTGATCTTTATTGATGCCGAAAAAGCCTTCGATAATTTAAATTGGAACTTTTTACTAGAAAAATTAAAAATAGAAGGATGGGGAGAATTTTTTAAAAAAATAGTACAAGCCATCTATGATACTCAGCAAGCAACGATAATAATTAAAGGGGATATATCAAACAATATAACAATTCAAAAAGATGACAAGGTTACCCCTTGTCACCACTTTTGTTCATTTATGCATTAGAAATACTGTTAGAAATGATCAGAAAAAACAAAGAAATTCAAGGACTACGAATCAGAAGTGATGAATTTGAAGTCCAGGCTTTTGCCGAAGACATGGTGTATATATTAGAAGAACCACACTCTTCGATCGACCAACTGGTGCAAACATTACAAATATTTGTTAAGGTAGCTGGACTTAAAATTAATAAGAGTAAAACCAAAATAATAACAAAAAATTGTGATCTCAAGATACTTGCAAATATCCAAAAAAAACCCAGGTTTTGAAATCTGTAAGAGAGTTAAATATCTTGGGATTCAAATAACAAATAGATGTAGTTCACTTTATCAAGACAATTATATCAAGATATTAAGAGAAATTAAGAGTGATTTAGACCGATGGAAAGATCTACAAATCACATTATTAGGTAGAATTGCTATGGTTAAGATGAATGTGCTACTGTGTAAACTATTTTTATTCCAAACAATACCCATTATTAAAAACAAAATCTTCTTCAAAAAGTTGGAGAAGCTGATTAAATATTTCATATGGCAAGGTAAAAGGCCAAGGATAAAACTGAAATATATGCAGGACAAAAAAGAAAGAGGGAGCTTGACTTGATCAGATTGGAGGCTATACTTCAAGGCTGCGGCCTTGACCTGGATTAAAGAATGGGTAACCTTAGAGAACACAAAATTGTTAAAACTAGAGGGACACAATCTCACGATGGGGTGGCATGCATTTTTATGGTACCAAAAAGTCACAAGATTTAGCTATGTCTTACAAAATACAATTAGAGATGCCTTATTTAGAGTTTGGGAAGAACTCAAGTACAAACATTACCAGAAGATTCCACGATGGATATCCCCTATTGAGGCATTTACCAAGCCCACATTGCTTGATAAACATTCCAGATGGAAATATTGAGATTTATTCGATGATAAAGGTATATTGATTACAGAAGAAGAGATGAATAAAAAAGATATTAATTATCCTTACTTGGTGGCAACAGACAACCCTTAAATCTAGATGGTCAAAAGATAAAAAAATGGATTTTTACTCTAAATCTATGGGGTTGGATGAGGTATGGATAAATAATAATGAAAAAGTTATTGGTAAAGTATATAATTTTCTACTGGAATATAATATGCAAGATGAATGGATTAAGCCCCAAATGATAAAATGGGCACAGTATATTGAGCGAAATATAGATTTTGATTAATGGGAGAAATTTTAGTCTAGAAGTTTAAAATACATAAAAACAAGTAATTTTAAGGAAAACATTGTTAAGATGTTTTATATGTGGCATATTACACCAGAAAGACTTAACAAATTCAACAAGAATATTTCTGTAAATTGCTGGAAATGTAAGTCATATATAGGTACTTACTTCCATATTTAGTGGGTATGTAAAAAAGCAAAACAATTTAGGAAAATTGTAAAAGGAATGTTAGAAGATATTTTTGAAATAGATATACAATTGAAGCCAGAATTTTTTTTTACTAAATATACTACCTGAGGTATTTAAGAAATATGAAATACAAGGGGGCGGGACCCGCGATACTCGCGGGGGGGACCTCCGCACAGGAGACAGAGGAGAAAGCAGGAGGAGGAGGTAAGTCCCCCCCCATCCCGCCGGTTCCTCCCCCGTCTCCTCCACATACCCCCGCTCGATCTCCCCCCTTCCCTTCCCCCCCGGCTTCAAAGCGAGGCCCAAGTGGCAAGCCGCTCGGGCCT
>NW_015172678.1:15861-62827 GCF_001447785.1 Gekko japonicus
CGCTGCCTTTCCCCCCCGGCTCTTTCCCCCCGCCCCCCGGCTCCAAAGCGAGGGCCGAGCGGCCTCATTGCCCTTTCCTCACCCCCCGCTGCCTCCGAAGCGAGGGCCGAGCGGCTTGCCGCTTGGGCCGCGCTGCTCTTCCCCCACCGCTGCCTCCGAAGCAAGGGCCGAGCAGCTTGCCGCTCAGGCCTCGCTGCTCTCTCCCCACCCAAGCGGCAGCGGCGAGGGAGTTCGCAGGGGACGCGCTCACTTTTGGGGGGATTTAAGTATCCCCCCGATATTTTTTTCAGGTTTTTAGATTTTTGTGCGCACCTGGGGACTGCCCCAAGTGTGCACAAAAATCTCCCTCCCCCCCAGGTGCCCCCGATGCACGGATTTAGGTATCCGCACGCAGGGGGCGCCTTTCGCTATTAGATACATAGATATTTAATTATACATATACTAGTGGCAGCCAGAATTCTATATGTGAAGTACTGGAAAAATGAAAATATACCTTTGAAAGATGAACTTATATATAAAGTAATGGAAGTTGCTGAAATGGAAAACATTCACTACACAGGGTAAAAGTGAAACAGAATATGACAAATACTGGACTAAAATGTATATATGGCTACAAAATGTTTAAGAACGTCAGTAAAGTGAAAGAATGAAGAGTAGAAGTAAACTCTGGAAGACTCTCTGTAAATTTGAAATATAAAATGTTTATGGAATTTTTTGTTTATGAAAATTAAAAATAAACCGGAAAAAAGAGAGAGATGATCATTACTCTTCAGGCACTTAATCTTCATCTGCTCTTGCTATCCCACCCTGCAGACTGCCAAAGTTCTAGGAGAAATGTGTAGCAAGTGAAGAGAGAAAAAGGTATACTTTGCTGTTGGTAATAGACAGAGATCACATAATAACATAATATGGCCATGAGAGACACCGAAATAGGAACTCTGTGACGTTTGGTCTCTGAGAGTCTTTCCAATTAAATAAGGCTAAGATCCTCGCCTGCCAAGACCTCAAGAGAAGGAACATTTAATTTTCTTGGGCTAATAGTTATTTTGGCAACTTCACAAATTTGGGATTATTTCATTAATATACATGTACCTATTGCTTGATTCAGTGTATACATTACTTCATCAGTGACGGGGAAGACAAGGCTCATCTTCGAATAAAAAATGAGCACTAGTGCTAAGGATAGGACACTTTGGAGGAAGTTTCCATTTATATACATGTAATCATGCTTCTTCACACAAAGTCCACAAGATGATTACAATTGGAACTTGAAGAGAAATTTCTTATTCCACACATCTTTCCCCATAGTATTGAGGTTTAGATATCAATAAATGAATCTGCCGTATCCTAATGGGAGAGTATCATGTCATCCTGATAAGTACATTGTAAGAATCTTCTGTATATATGTCCTCTTATCAGCTCTGGTTTGTTGCCTACAAAAGTTTAGTGACTCGAGAGACATTAGGGTAGACACATGACCTGAATAGCTACAATTTGTTTAGCTCCCATTTGGTCTTCTTATTCTGACTGATGCATGTTCTGCGCTTGAAGTACATTGTGGTACGGATCATGGACACCGACAGAGATGTATGCTCGGATATAGCTGGTCCAAATATACACCCTTATTGGTATTTCTGAATACATTGCCATATTCTGAGTGGCGTTGTTTGGGATTCTCAAGAATACCAGTATCCAGGTCCTGTATATTTCCAGAAATCTTTGGGAATATCTGGGGCTCACATTTTAAGGATCCCAGGCCTGCCCCCCATTTATTTATTTAATTTATACCCCACCCTCACTGCCAAGGCAGGCCGAGGGCAACTTACAGATAACAGGCTTTCCCAGCAATGGGAAGATGGCTCCTGGCTGGCACAAGTCTTGCCCAGCCCAAGGAAGGTGGCTCCTGGTCAAGACAAGTCTCACCCAACCTGGGGAAGGCTGCTCCCAGCTGGCATGAGCCAGCCTCATAGCCCAGCAGTGCTGCAGATCTGTCTGGCTCCTTCTCTTAAAAACTCCTTTGTGAGTGCGGGGCTGTTTTCCAGAGCTGCTGTTTCCTCCCAGTATGCTCTCGTGTGAGTAGGATGGCTGGGAGTATCTTGTTCTGAGGGCTGTAGAACGGGACCCCTCAACACTAGTTCCCCTGCAATTTTGGTGTCATTTGGTTGAAAAACAGCCACTCCATGTACATCCTCCTGAAAATACAGAAATAATACTGAGCATTACTGAGTAAAGGTTTCCCTTGCTTGAAAGCCAGGCAAATCCGATTCTAGGGTTGCAGTGCTCATCTCCATTTCCAAGTCGAAGAGCCAGCGCTGTCCGAAGACATTTCCGTGGTCATGTGGCCAGCATGACTAAACGTCAAGGGGCACAGAACGCTGTTACCTTCCCACCGAAGTGGTACCTATTTATCTACTTGCAATTTCTTGCTTTCGAATTGCTAGGTTGGCAGGAGCTGGGACCAGAGATGGGAGCTCACCCTGTCATGTGGCACTCGGGTCTCGAACTGCTGAACTACTGACCTTCCAGCCTGCAGTTCAGCATCTTAACCACCTGAGCCACCGCAGCTCCTAATACTGAGCATAATTGGGAGCAAACCCCATTTAAATGAATGCCACCTCCTTCTGAGCAAGACCGGTTGGAGTTTTGATGTAAATCTGGCAATTATGAGAACACACCATTTTCTTCTAACCAAAGCTCAACTCTAACAAGAGCTTTGTTTTTAGTAATGGGGAGAGTTGAGAGAAAAAGAAGGACTGCCCTTTACCTTTGTAACTTCTGCATCCACATTAATTAAGAAGCAATTATAAAGCAATCTACAGGTGAGCAGTAAAAGTAGAGACGATAGGATACAGCAGCCTGTCCCGTCTTTCCCCCCCATGCTTTGCTGTGCTTTGTGATGAGAAAGACAGACTCTTGTCTGACATAAGCAATGTCATGTCACTGTTGCAGCCTTTGCTTTTGGGATACTTGTATGGAACAGCAAAAGTAAAAAGAACCCAGAGGTAGAAAATGCACAGTTAATAAGTTTGATTTGCGTACAGTTTCGTACAATACAAAAATCAGGTTGCTCAAATTTGGAGATCAGAAACACTGCAGCACTAGCCAGCATTCTGGAGCAGCATTCAAGATTCTCACACTAAACAGCGGCCTTTACAAATTTTAGTGCATGTCAGGATCTCCCTTACTGTGGAATACATGCTTTCTCTACTTCCAAATCACCTGCTTGGAGAGGTGGTGGAGGTAAGTACAAAAGTGACAGGATTTTTCACTTTCATCACCACCTGAATGATGTGGGGGGGGGGGAAACTCTGCTATCTATACCATCACAGCAGCTTTTAGATAAAGGGAGCTGCTCGTCTGATCTCTACAGAGCCAACAGTACAGATTGCTGGAGATGTATCTTTCGGGCCCAGCAGAATGAGCACTGGAGGTCTTAGCTATGGAGCGATCAGGGCTGCTTCCCAAGGCTATGCACTGGAGGGGCATGCTTGAGGGCACAACTGTCATGCAGCTGCCCTGGCAGGCATTGTCCTCCCTGCTACATGACTTGAGAGACAATGGTGAGGGTCAGAGGCTGGGCCCCCAGACCACTGCGCAGCTGCCCTGCTTGCCCTGCCTGCACACTCTGAAGCTGCAATAGAGATTCAAGAGGTGAAAGAGAGAGGCCGAGGGCCCCAAACTGCCATGAGCTGCCCTGCCTCTCAGTGACTGAGTTGAGGCTAAAGGCAGGAGAGTGGGCGCTGGTTATGCGGGGGGGGGGGGGCTTGACCTTTGCCCAGGGCCCCAGAATCATGAAGGCTGCCCCTAAGAATCAGGCATACATAACTGCTTTCTGTTTCCTGACAGAGGAAGTTATCATGATATCTGGACTGGGCTGCTGTACACTACCTGGAGTACTGAGAGCACCAGTTTGGTGTAGTGGTTAAGTGTGCGGACTCTGATCGGGGAGAACCGGGTTTGATTCCCCACTCCTCCAGTTGCACCTGGCTGGATGACCTTGGGCAAGCCATAGTTCTGGCACAGCTGTTCTTGAAAAAGAGCAGTTTCTGTCCAAGCTTCCTCAGCCCCACCTACCTCACAGGGTGTCTGTTGTGGGGAGGGAAAGGGAAAGGAGTTTGTAAGCCACTCTGAGACACCTTTGGGTAGTGAAAGGTGGGGTATAAATCCAATCTCTTCTCTTCTTCTTCTACCTGGAAATCCTGCAGACCTAACACACTGATCATGTATATGACAAGGGGAGGTGATCCTCTTTGGGAAGGGCCATTGCTCACTGAGCTGGAGCATCTGCTTTGCATGCCAAAGGTGCCAGGTTCAACACTCTGCATCTCCCGTTAAAAGACCCAGGTAGCAGGTGATGTGAAAGCCCTTTGCTTGAGACCTTGGCTAGCCACTCCCGGACTGAGTAGACCTTGGCAGGATATACTGATTCATGTGTTCATTCTTATGTGCAACAGCCAGTCTTGTCATGTGGGCTTGTATACAAAACTGTTTTCAACATCCTCAGTAAAATAAAGACTCTTGCACTCTCTGGGCAATTTTAATTATTAAGTAGTGAAGTACAAATATAAGACAACAAGATTGCATGTGAGTCCCAAACATTAAACTTGTCCTTGGTTAACACCAGCATGTACATTGGAAATCATTTTAAAATTAAAAACCTCATGTTTTCTCATGCTTCAAAGAGAACAAGCAAATCAATGGGGTGTGTTTGGAATTAATGTTTCCAAATGAAATCTGCTGATTGGCAAGCAGTAGGATGAAACTGACAGCCAACATTTTTCTGGGATTGTTTCAGAAAAGTCATAAAGCACTTGGATTAAGAGCCTCCCTCAGGGATGGATCCATCACTGATGATTAGCTTCTCAACATGCTGTTTTTTTAAAAAAAAATATTTGAGAGAAAAAGCCTAGCTAAATCTTGTTGGTAAGTTTTCTTCCAAGAATTTTCAAGGATTACCACAGTCTAGACTCTGACTTTCTCCAAATGGAAAATCCACTCCTTCTTTAACAATGCTTTTAAATATTTGTGTATGTCCTTTGGTGGAGACTGTCTGGAACCTAGGGGCTGCCACCAATATGCAGATCATGATACCAAACTATATGTCTCTTTAACTAAGCCAGTGGCGTACCAAGGGTGGGGCAGGGGGTGCGCTCTGCCCTGGGTATAACTTGAGGAAGGCCCTTGAAGGAGGGCCCTTGAACCCAGCATCATGCTGAGTCCAGCCAAGTGTCTTCCCTTTTATTTTTAAAGTGCAGTTCTGGCTGCAGCCACTAGGGGTGCAGGGAAGTC
This sequence comes from Gekko japonicus, assembly GCF_001447785.1. NCBI lineage: Eukaryota > Metazoa > Chordata > Lepidosauria > Squamata > Gekkonidae > Gekko > Gekko japonicus. The sequence continues at coordinate 21,151 of NW_015172678.1, forward strand.
TGAGCATAGCAAAAAGCACTCTAGGATCGACTAAATTTCTCTTTCTCCAAGACTGAAGCAAACTTGCTTAACAGATTGTATAACCAAGTCAGCATGCTGATAGCTGCTACAGTAATTGCTAGCCTGCAGGTCATTTTCTCCAACAGTCTAGCCTTTCTCTCTTCCTTTCCTTGCACTCAACTCATCCAATTTTGCAAAGCAGCACTTAGGGTATTGCAGAAAAATAAAACAACCTTTCTCTCTCTTGATACCTCTCCACCTTTTCCACAAGTTTCTCATTCATTTCTATCTCCCTTCACCTAATTTTTGTGTGTGTCCCCCTTTATTTTCACTTCTTGGTCTCAAGATCTTCTCATCCCTATCCTGCTTGGTGACAGAATGAATATAAGAGTCGTATAGTAGTAAACCTTTCTTAATATTATGAACAGAAAGCACTGGGTTTGCTGGGCACTGTACATTGCACTGGATCTGCTGGGCATCCAACCCCTTTGAACCCCTGGGGTTCAACCCCCACCTTCAGTTTCTACAGTGAAGATTCTCTGGTTTTACTTTAGTCCTTTGGAAACAATGGAGGGTGGGGGATCTTCTTTGGGGGTAGTGTGTTTCTTAACATCCAGTCTGGTGAAGCTTGTGATCACTATTTTATGATGCTCTGGCTAGCATTAGTAAAAGTCAGTACAAAGGCAGACTCCTAGTTCTCAACGGTGCCTTGTAGATGTTTGGGATGTTCAGCTCATAGGCTTCAAAATGGAGAACAGAAACCCTGCCAAGTGCCTGCTCAGAACACGACTTTGTGATGGATTTTTTATATTTTTTTGCCATCAAGTCACTGCTGACTTATGGCAACCATGTAGGTTTTTCAAGGCAAGAGATGCTTGGAGGTGGTTTGCCATTACCTGCCTTTGCATAAGCCCTGCTTAGCTTCTGAGATCTAATGAGACCAGGCTATCCTGGGGTTATCCAGGTCAGGGCTAGCCTGAGAGTAATGTGACTGGCCCAAGGTCACCCTGTAAACTTCCATGGCAGTGCAGATTCGAACCCGTATTCCCCAGATCCTAGGCTGCAATCATATACACAATTAGACCCGCCATAGGCACGAGTGCTGGGCAGATTTAAAGGGCGTGATCAGACAACAACACCTGGGAAGTGCCCTGCAGTCGTCGGCAACCTGTTCTGCTCCGCTGCAGAAGCAGAGTTAAAAGAAACAGGGGAAAATCCAGTAGTAAACAGGTTGCGATGGGCCACAGATGGACTTTCCCCTGTTGGATCGCTCCAGTACACTCTGATGGCGCTGGGATGATCTGATCAGTCCATCCCAACTCCATGCCATTGACTCCTCCCCCCTTCTCAGTATGTGCATCATCGCAAACTCCATAGGGAGCCCTCAGTGCGGAGATGCGATTAATTGATTCCTCATTTAAGCACATTTAAGCACAAGACCAAAAAAACCCCCCAAAAATGAACTCACCCGCAGTTGCGTTTGATCACACAGTGGCGGGCTGGGCCCACTGCTTCCAAGGACTGTGTGATCGCGCAACTGCGGGTCAAATTCCTCTGGAGGAAACAGCTTTGCTTCGCCCCCCGCTTTATCTCATACATGTGACTGTAACCCTAGTCTGACATTTTAAGCATAACACCACGCTAGCTCTCATAATGGAATACCATGTTGGAATTTAATTTTTTAACAAAGTGGCATGATTATATATACAAAGTTAAATACAAGAAATTTTTCACAGTCTGTGTTTCTTTTCTGGCCACTGAATACAAAATTTGCGTCCAGTGGCACCTTTAAGACCACACTTTTTTCTGATACTTCAGACCACTATGGTTACTCACCTGAGTATATTTTCTGGCCATTATTATTTATTCATTTCATTTTATGATTATTAATTAAAATAATTTTGTCATATAGAGGAGGGGCTCTGACCTGGATAGCCCCTATCTAGACTGGTCTCGTCAGGGCTGACGTGAAGGCAGGCAGTGGTAAACCACCTCCGAATGTCTCTTGCCTTGGGAACCCTATGGGGTTGCCATAAGTCAGCTGTGACTTAACAGCAGGAAAAAAAGAGGAGGGGAGTGTTACAAATTATCCACTTCGGGTGCCTAATAGGCTAGGTTCATTTCATACCACTGAACTAAGCCACCACAAGCTACAGGCACAGTGCTAAACCAGTGCCTAGAACCAGTGGTCAAGCAGTTAAGGGAGAATAAGCGGCACCTGAATCCGGGAAAGGCTGAGGGTGTGTTTTTTTGGGTTTTTTTGGCCCCCTGAAGGAAAATATATATGGAATTGGGAAAGGAGTACTAATGCCCTATCACTATTACTATGGGAAATGGGTCAGGGAAGTCTAACTACATATAATCTACTGGATAAGGGGAGGAAAAACTACCATTCTATTCTAAATCTCCTACTGGATATGGAAGGGGTAAAGACTAATACAAATCGCGATCTAAAAAAGCTTAAAAATTGACCTTTTTAACCTATTAGTACAGGTTATACAGAGATTAGTTCGATTATAAAAAGTATAAAGTTATTAGCTTGGCACAATTACTGCCCTTAGCACACATGCTTTAGTTTTACAGTCTTTTCTTCTTAGATTTCTTCATTTTCTGCAGTTTGGGAGTGGCCTCTCCTTTCTCCGATTCAGATGATTCTGATGACGAGGAAGTTTGGCTTGTTGAGTCCTGTGAGTAGGACTCCTCATCTTCTTTTTCTTCCTCCGCATCCGTTTTTAAATTCTTTTCCTTCTGCTTCTTTTTTACATTGAGCATTTGATCCATAAATCTTTCTGCTTTTGGAACAGAGTCAATTTTATATTTTTTATCCTGGTAATTAAAACTCAACCCTTCCGGAAATAGCCATCTATACTCTATTCCCTTTTTTTGCAGAGAGAGAGAGTAAGCATCCTGTATAGTTTCCTCTTTTTTCTTACTTCGAATGGGATGTCTTTCAAAAATTTTATCTCTTCATTCTTGATTTTTAAGGATTTCCCCATTGTTGACTTTAGCACCAGTTCCCTGGTTGATCATTTTGTGAATTTTAAATAAGTTTTCCCTGGGAGTTTATTTGTCTTTATAAAGTCCAGATAAGTCCTGTACGCCACATCCATTTCCTTAATTAAGTCTTCTTGTTTGTAATTCATTAGTGGGGCCAAGGCAACCACCAAGAGTTCCTTTAGATCCTCATTCTTATCCTCAGGTATTCCATAGAAACGTAGAACATACATGGATCTTTCCAGCTGGAGCTGTATTAGTTGCGTTTTATTCGAGGATCTCTCCTTCTCTGCTTCATCCACTCTTTTATTAATACTCTCAGTCTGTTTTTTCATCTTTTTCGATGTTTTCTCAGTTGCTGTAGTTCTCTTGTCCATTTGTTTTAGCTGTATTTGCACATTGTCCAGTTTGGTGTTGAGAGTAGTCATCTGTTCCATTAGAGGGCACAGTGCATTTGCTAACAGCGAAGAAAGGTCTGTAGATGCTTCCTGGTTCTGGGAGGGAGTTGTTGGTATGTTATTTCTGGCCGCCAGTTTTTTCTCCGGCACTCTCCGTCCTCTCCCAGCCATAATATCAACAAGAAGAAAGTTATACATTTTAATTCCGCTTCGTATATTTTAGCAGCTTTTGCATTCGCTTAACTTCTTATGCGCTTGGTTTGGCTCAAAGTCTCTTTATTTTTGCTTTAAAACTGTTTTTTACAGTTTACTCCTGGGGGGGGGGCTTGAAATCTCCTCCCCCCCGTGCTTCAAACTTAGGCGCTTCCAATTACTACCAAGGTTCCATTTGCTTATTTTTCACCTGAGCTATCTTAACTCACAGTTTGTAGCCTTGGAGATCTTTTGGAAGTCTTTTTAACGAGTTGGTTGTGATTGCTTGCTCTGGCAGTCGTCTCTAGGCGCCATGCTGGCTTTGCGGCAATGGTACCTATCGGGGAAGAGAGTAAGCCTCAGTTCCTCGGGCGTCCCCTTGGAAGAGGCTCTCCTCAGCTCTCCAGGCTGGGGGTCTCCTATAGAGACCCTGGGGGGGGTCCGGGACGAGCACGAACCCCTCCCGTCAGCCGGGTCTCAGCGTGTCTCCATCCGAGCGAGACGAGACGTGTCCAAGCGGCAAAACGCTTAGACCAGACGTTTCCAGGAAAGGTTGAGGTGATGCTTAGCAGGGAAAGCCAATTGTGTGGGGTTGCCACAAATACAAATGGATGGTATGGTGTCCTGCTTCTCTGACTCAATGAAAACCCAATATTTTTCTGTGAAAAGCAAGTCAGGGAAGTACGTTTACTAGTCCCTTAACTTTATCATAATGACCTTGCCACACTAATGTCAGTGTAACCTTCAGGCTAGATTATTGCAGTGCATTACACATGGGGCTGCCTTTGAAAACTGAAAAATTCAGCTGGTACAGAATGCTGCCACTAGATTACTGACCAATTTACACCAGTATGATCATATTACAACTGTGTTTCAGAAGTTTCACTAGTTACCTATTAGTTTCCAGGCACAATTCAAAGTGCTGGTTGTTACCTTTAAGCCCGTCACGGCCTGAGACCCACATATCTAGTGGACTGCCTTTACACATATTATCCTGTGCACCAACTAAGGTCACCAGGCAACTCACTTTTGGCACTCCCCACTATTCTGGAGGACTATTCCTCTACAGCTAGTGCATGCTCCTTTCCAGTGGGTGTGCCCACATTTTGGAACAGTCTGCTGGATATGAAATGGAAAGTTTGCATATTCTGTTCTGTAAAAGGTACAAAGCAGAATTATTCTAACACACATTTGGTGGAAGTAACTACCATCTCTGATTGGCAGCTGGTGGCAATAAATTACAGGAGTGCTATTTTAACCTGATGTACTTGATGCAGGAAGTTTCCTGTGGGTTTGGGATCATGTGCTTTCACCACTATTGGTACAGCTGCTGATAAAAAAAACACAGCAGCAATGGGGCTTCCAGAGGGCAGTTTTGCCCACAATTTCATGCCCCAGTTCCCCAGCAATGGCCACCACTTCTCTTCCCTGGTCACTGGGTCTTTTGCAATATTTCAAAAATTGATACTAGAATGTTGTTATATCAGTATAACACAATAACAGGCAAACTGTTTAATCAGTGACTTTTTATTGGGTTTTTATAATTGTTTTTGTTGTGGTTTTTATTTGTTTTAATTATGGTGCATTTATACTGTAAGCTGCCTTGAGTTCTGCAAGGGAGAAAGGTGGTGAGTAGATATTCTAAATAAAATAAATTACAGGTTCTCTGAATTAGGAGCTTTTTAAAAAAGTCTCTATTGCTTTTTATTGTACAGAGATATCTTTCCCCTTCTAACTCCACAAGGAAAGAGGCCAGAGGTTGTGTTGTTGTTGTTTTTTAAAAAGCTGGAAGTTCAGAGAACCTGTTACGCATATTGTTGCAGTGGTATATCAATATAACAATGTTGAAGCACAGATTTTTATAAAATTAAGAAAACCAGTGACCGGGGGGGGAAAGGGGGGATCAGCAAGAATAACTGAGATTTCTCATCAATACAACAGACATTCAAGTTTTAATACAATATTTCCAAAAGCTTGTATAATCAGTAAAAATTATTCTACATTGAAAATTTATTCATAAACTTTATTGCATTGACTCAAAACCTTAGCAAATAACACCAAAATGTCAAAAACAGCATCAAAACCATAATACAGCAATCACAACAACAATCAAACTCTAATATCCATTATAGATCTATAAACAGTTTAAAAATTGTGACAACAATGACAATTTAAGTTAATAACAACAAGAACTTAAGAATATTATTCAGGATTTTTGTCACGGTCATTGATTTTGTCTAGCAATGCAAGGGCAGGCAAGGTTTTCTCAGGAAGATTCTCCCATCCTCAGGAGAGCAATCCGCCATCTAGCCCTCCTCCCTGCTCAGAGGCTAACCAAGGAACCTGCAAGGCTTTTGCACTAACCTTCTCCTCACCAAAATCCCAGCAAAATGAACTTCTGCTGATGATTTTGGTGAAACCCTCCCATGCAAACTCCCTCCCAAGTGTACTGTTCCAAGGAATACGAAATGCTTGTGGCAGACACTCCACATTTTTATCTTGCATGTATGCCCTGGCAAGTTTCTGTCTCCATGCAAACACCACCTGCCCACCACATACCTAAAGTCCTCTCCTTCCAGAGTCCCCAACTCCACAGAATCCCCATCAAGAGCACACCTACCTACCACCTGTTTCCACTCAGTTACATGAATGAATTGTGTCTAATGCCCATTGCTAAATAGAGAAAGCACGTATCAAACAGTAAAAACTGAATGTAAACTTCTGGGAGATTACCTTTGATGTGGGAAACACTGGAGTAGGATGTCTTCAGCTGGGTGTGGAATTTTGGGAGCCTCTAGAGACATGGGAGTGATAGTCTCAGAAGTACTGGTTGATGGAGAGCCTTTGCCTGTCAGGAGGCTACATAGGATAGGGTGGCTAACTTGGGGTTCAGAGACAAGGGAAGTTCATGGTGGACTTCAAGAGCTAAGCCACAGACTCACAATACTATATGGCAAAAGCTTTGCCCATGAAACATTCAGGACTAAACCAAAGAGTGCATTTTTGTAAGAGCAGCAGCCAAGTCTGCAATCTTCTTTCTCTGAAGAAATTAAAGGAAATAAATCTACTTTATTGGCTTCTTGAGTTTGAAAAAGTTTTGATATTCTTACAGGCTGGTCCTTAACATGTTGTTTGGATACATGCCACACTGAACAAAAATCCCATATAAATTATATAGGAACAAGGTGTTCAATAGGTGTCTTCCCACATAATGCTATCCAACTGCAGATACTAGAATGTGGCAATATTCCAACCTACATTTGTTCTGTTCAAACTTGCACATTCTTTAACCTGTTCCTGGGAATGTGTACTCATGTCAGATAATATGGTTACATATAGTCTAGTACAAATTGTTGGGAAATGGACTAATTTATGGTTTTATATCTGCTACACACACAACACATGGACTGTGCACACGTTTGTATACCATGAGCTAAAGGAAGCTGTTTGCATCACCTACTGTGAGAGACTTCACATAGGGAACTCTTGCCTGCATTTTATGTTAATGTAGCTTGCACACATTCAGCTCAGAGCATCATGGGAAGAAGGAGCACATGATAGCCATTGTGAGCAGAGAACAACAACCAAGAGGAAGAAATCCCCCATTACTGAAAAGACTGGATGTCACGCAGGACACGGACCTGATATGCATCTGAATTGCTGTTTCCTGTCGATGGTATCTTGTCAGCCTGGTAAAGCCAAGATTCATCAGCACAACAAAGAGATGTCCTGAAGCCGACACTTCACACCTGGCCAGATGGCATTCCATGAGATAGAGTGTAGTATTTCAAATATTGGCCACACCCATAGAATACCTGCTACTTTCTACATGCACCAATGGGGAAAAGCTATGGGATGGACTTGTAAGTAGGTTGGATTGCAGTTTGGCAAGGTGCCACCCACCTGGTGATTCAACTATAAAACGCAAAGACCATACTTCAAGTCTTTTGGCTGGCCACATTCTACTACCCCTCCCCCTCTTTCCTGCTTTAAAACTCTTTGTCTTTACCGGATCTCTTTGGGATGCGCAGCCAAAGAGATCCACATAGACGCGCGCGCACACACACACACACACACACACACACACACACACTTGACCGGCTGGTTCTGGAACAGTGTGATGTAGGTAAAACTTCTAGACAATGTTCTCTGACCCTTTATTTTTCCTTGCAACAGACAAGACTTCTAGAACAGGCGAGTATGAACCGAAATAGCTACCTACCTATCTCCAAGTAACTGAGAAACTATTTTATTTCTATTTCTGTAACTCTAAAGGAACCTTGAGTGTATGCAAATTGAGAGACTGATTATTTTGTATGTGTGACTTTGATATTGCTTAGTAAAGAAATTATTTGTTTTGGAAAAACACCCGTGTGGTCTCCATTACTGGAGCTCTGGGTTCAGACACGACCTTGGTATAGCTGGCCAGGACTCATGTTAAAATTTAGCCTCTGCTGTAAATAAAGCAGTTGGCATAACAAAATAAATAAAGCAATCTTTTGTACTAAAAAACCCTCCTACAATGCTTTTAGATTTGTTTTAGGCAAGCTTTTAAAAAGTTAAACCATTAAATGCTGTTTTAGTGTAATGGGTCGAATTCCAATTGAATGGTAAATGTAAAGGTTGAATAGCTGCTAGCCATTTAACCTGTCAGTTTTGCTTCCCCCTACTTTGAAGGGAGGGAGCAAAATAGAGAGATTTAATTGGCTCACAGCCTTTAAACCTGTTGGTTTCACTTCCCCCATTTTGAAAGGGGGAGCAAAACTGAGGAGTTTAATGGGTCACAGCCATTTAACCTGATGGTTTCACTTTCCCCCACTTCTGGGGGGGAGTAAAACTGAGGAGTTTAATAGCTCACAGCCATTTAACCCATCAGTTTGGCTTCCCCCCTTCGAAGGGGGGGCAAAATCGAGGGTTTTAATGGCTTGCAGCCATTTAAACCTAACAGCTCATGCAGCTCAGCTGTCAGATACTAGGCTCGTCCCAAACAGCCGAACCAAACTGGCCACAAATCCAGTAAATGTTTGGAGAAGGCACCTTCCCCAAACATCAATTCATGAACTCCAAACCGGCCCCAAGTTCAGGATGAATTTCGATTTGTGAGTTTGGTGTCTCTAGTTTGCGGGGTGGGGGGCCATTCTATCACCTCATGAACCGAACCGGTTTGTTTGGCATCTATAAGTTTATGATGGTTCACGGTTCATGAACTGGGAACACCACGAACCACAAACTGAAAAACATTTTCCCAGCTTGTGCCCATCCCTTGCTTCAAGGTTTGTCAGATGGAACTCTGAAAGACCTTTCCCGCTGCAACAATGATGTGGAATGTCTACTTCACTGTTTAATGAAGTAGATATTCACATCGTACCCAGAAAGTTTGAAGAGAGTTGCTACAGCAATTGAATACAGAATGAGCTTACCCCACTAAGAATTCAAACCCCTCACAAAACTGTTCCTAGACTACATATTTCCTTTTACAGGAAATGGCAGTCAAGAGAAGACTTTATATATGCAAGGGAATCAAGACAGTGATAATTTCAAGTGAGCGCTGAAGGCTACAGGACGTGACTCATGTACACAAGAGAGGGAGAGTTAATTGTATTTAATCAATGATCACTCAAAAGATAGGAACCTTGGTAATTCTAGAAGTCTGAAACACATCTCTCAGGAGGAAATTAAAAACCAGGGATGTGCATTATTTTAAAATGTTAAACCCAATCTAGATTTCCAGTTCTACTGCCTGTATCTCAAGTTGTGTTTTTCTGTAGCAGGATATTTGCAAAGTACAATAACAAATGTATCTTGGTTGTATTTGACAGGAAAAGGCATAATGAAGGGGCATCTTTTTTCTTAGCAGTAAAAGGGCTGTGGACATAAGGCTCCCTGGGTACAAAATTAATGGCATTTCCAAAAACACATTGATCATCACATCAATTTATTGGGGCAGAGATTGTGAATTTGAGCTGGAGGACTAGACTAGTTCACAATTTTCTGTCTGCTATACACTTGCATCTGCTTCACACATCTGCCAGCAATGTTTAATTAAAGCAGATGCATGACGTCACCTCATTCCACTCAATGTTTCCCCACCTCTGTATGACTTCACTGGCTACTGTACTGCAGGGGGCAGAAAACAAAACACTGAGCATAATGATATGTGAAGGAGGAGATACCTATTTATGCCCCTTTAAATGTAATAGAGAAAAATGCCACACTGCTTCATATGGGTTACATACATAGAGAAGTAGAAGCCACATATGTATATATGCTTTTTCCTTCTAAAAGAATTTAAATGACTGATTTTTACTTCATTTCTAACCCAGTATTCCTCCCAATCCTTATTGTAGCCAAGAATTTCAGCTTTGAGGAATTTCATTACAATCAGTTAATTTTCAGAGTGTAATATGAATCGCAACAGAAATTAAGAGTGTAAACATTCAGATGTACTTCCAGAGCTATTTAATATACTTTCTTATTCAGCATTTCAGTAAAGCCTAAGAGTACTATTTTATTACAGTAAGCAAATTCTTTGAAAATGAAGGAAATAGTTAATTGCCATTTCCCATGGTGCAATCCTTATTCAGTCAACCCTCAGCTTCATTCAGAGTCCATCAGTATAAAGACTGTTGTCATTAGCCTTTCTACAATAATCTTATTGCCCAAACCCAGATTTGCTCCATTTCTGTGATCATTTATACAGCTGACACCTGTCAATCAATCTTAAATTGGTTCCCTTCATTCCCCCCCCCCCATGGTGTCATAGGAGACCATAGGTCTTGATTCTGCCGCAAGGCATCCCTGCTGCTTTGCTGTGAGGATAAATAAGGGTCTTTCTTTTGTCCCCACTCTAGCTTATGATTTTTTCCAATCCCAAATTGATTTGTTTAAATTTGTGAGATTAATAAAATTGAAATTATTTTTGGGCAAAATCACCTTTTGTACCTACAGTCAGTGACACAGCTATACTTACATATGAGAAACTTTTTAACCTGACTAAGGAAGAAATTAAAAGACGCCTGCTCCTTGGGAGGAAAGCAATGGCAAACCTAGACAGCATAATAAAAAGTAGAGACATCACCCTGCCAACAAGAGTCCATATGGTCAAAGCAATGGTATTCCCAGTTGTCATGTATGGCTGCGAGAGTTGGACTATAAGGAAGGCCGAGCGCCGAAGAATAGATTCTTTTGAATTATGGTGTTGGAGAAGACTCTTGAGAGTCCCTTGGTCTGCAAGGAGATCAAATCAGTCAATCCTAAAAGAAATCAACCCTAACTGTTCCCTGGAAGGCCAGATACTGAAGCTGAAATATTCTGGCCACCAAATGAGAAGGGAGCACTCACTGGAGAAGACCCTGATGCTGGGAAATATTGAAGGTCAAAGAAGACGGGGACGGCAAAGGATGAGATGGTTAGACAGTGTTATCGATGCAATGAACATGAAATTAAGCAAACTCCGGAGCATGATGGAAGACAGGAGGGCAAGGTGTGATGTGATCCATGGGGTCACGAAGAGTCGGACTCGACTGTGTGACTGAACAACAACAGCAACAACAAGGAAGAAACTATGGCTATTACTAGTTTGGCTTCAGATCCATCTATAGTTATTAAGCAAGTGGATAAAGGTGATGGGATTGTTATTCTGAATGCTGAAGATTATCAACAAGAGAACTTGAGACAATAGAGGATCAGATGTATTACTGTAAGTTACAACGTATCCTTAAGATTATGTTACAAGAAGCCCTGAGTTTGGAGTATATTTCTTATCCACTTTATAAATCTCTTTATAATAGTATCTTTGTATTCTAACATACATTATCCTGAAACCAGATCGGCTCTAATGAATGCTTTAGATACTAGACCAGTTGAACTTCTGCCTACACATTTCCTTATGGATACAGCCAATCTAATCATTAAAAATAATTATTTCCAATATGGGGAACAATTCTATTTACAGTAGAAAGGCATAGCAATGGGCAGTCTATGTGCCCCTAATGTGGAAAATTTATTCATGGGTGATTTTGAAAGCAGGTGGATATTGAATGAACACCAAGATCCATTTTTTTAAAATATTTGCTGCATTACAAATGCTTTATAGATGATTTGTTAATAATTTTTGATGGTATGGAGTATATAGAAGCATTTTTGGAATGGCTGAACCAACTGCATGATAGCATAACACAGGGGTCCTCAAACTTTTTAAACAGGGGGCCAGTTCACTGTCCCTCAGACCATTGGAGGGCCGGGGTGGGGGCCGGGGGGCAGAACTAGCCGACCATCCCGCCCCCCCCACAAAGCCACGCGGCGCGGAACTGAGAAGAGGACCACATCATGTGCTGATTGACTTGAGCCCTGATTGACTTGGGCCCTGAGTGCGGTGCACATTCCATACATGCGCACTGCGGGCCCAGGATGAGTCGGCTGCTAAGCAGGACAGGCGGCGGCGGCAAAAACACCCAGCGGGCCAGATAAATGTTTTCGGTGGGCCGCATGTGGCCCACGGGCCGTAGTTTGAGGACCCCTGGCATAACATTTGTGGGGCAACACAGCAGAAAGCCACATAATTAGATATTTCAGAGTGAAAACGAACTAATCAACACCTCAGTTTTGCGCCAGTGAAATTGACAAACTTACTTAGCAACTTTCAACTCGAGGTTACCCGTATGAAGTCCTTCACGTATCTAAGAGTAGAGCTGTTAAATACTGGGTTCTAGACACATTGCAGTGATCAGCTCAGGTTTATTCAGTGATTTCAGCAAAACTACAAGACAAGACTCCAGAGCCTCAGCTCTGTTAAGTAGCATGCAATTGCCACACCCAAACATACCCCACTCCCAGTGATACACTATTTACTTTACTATTTGATTGGTTTATTCCAGAGTCCTGGTCGGCTATTGTTCTTGTGCTCCAAGCTCTGCCAGTCTCTGGGGTGATTCAATCAGGGATGATTCAATCCCAAAGAGCTCTCATTCAGAACAGAGCTACATTATTGGAACTCTTCAGCAAGTAACAGGGTGGTATGCAATTTACTAACTTGGCACCAGCCATTAGTAAAATTAGTAATAGCAAGGTTTCCACCTTGCTATTACTACTGAAGGTCAAGCATTAAAGGAACTCTCTTCGATAAGTCTCCATCAAACTTTGAACCAAAGTGTATTATTCGCTGAGGTCTGGTATGTAGGATTAAGCTTACCTATCCAGTTAGCACACAGGAGACTCTGGCAGCTTCAACAACAGGCTTCTTTACTGCTTCATATGCACTTGGAACTACAACCTACACACACAGAACTAGGACTAGGGGCTCTTCCACACTGACATTTTTGTCACTCATTTTTCCCTATTGTTTTGGTCCCCCCCCTTCCCACATATGTTTTGCTCCCTCTGGGACTACTAGAGAGAGCAAAACACATGGGGGGGGGGGACCCTGAAGCAATAGGGACAAACAAGTGACAAAAATGACAATGCAGAAGAGGTCTAAGTGAGGCCCCTCCCATACAAGTCTTGATGGGGAAAATAGAAAGCAGTGTGTGACAGCTCACTTAAAAGCATACACATATATACAACTATATGTATCACACGAAGAGCATCCCCCTCCCCATAGTTTTCTAACCTCTCCATTTCTGTGCTACTAGATGTAATAACAGAGAAGCTGAGGACCAATATTTCATACTCTGCTCATGAAGGCATCAGTAAAATCCTAAGAAAAGATGTTCAATGGGCTATGTACTTTGAATAGTAGGGTTGCCAGCTCTGGACTGGGAAATACCTGGGCATTTTGGGGGTGGAACCTGAGGAGGGTGGAGTTTGGGCTGGGGAGGGACATAAGGCTATAGAATTCACCTTCCAAGGCAGCCATTTTCTCCAGGTGTGAAGCTCAGTTGTAATTACACCTGGCTCTATAAAACTTTATTACTGTTAAGAGAAAGATAATAGCCTTATGTGCTGGCTAATTTGACAAATAGTTAACAGGTGATGTTTGTCAAGGATGAAGCCTTTCCATGTTGCAGAATCCTTGCCGTGGTGACAGCGAGACGCGTTGCACCGCCGTTGCCAGGACATGACGCTATGCGTCGCTCTGGCAACAGAGCTGTTTGGAGCCCCGTTACCAGAGCAACGCGTAGCGTCAGATCCTGGCGACGGTGGGTGCAACGCGTCTCGCTGTCCCAGCGGCAAGGATTCTGTGAAGACCTACGATCTCCCGCCGCGACTTGGCAACCCTAGTGGGGAGACAATGGATAAAATTGGTAGGTAGAAGGCTGGGGTTTTTTTAAATCTCCACTCGCTCAGTGATGGAGGATTTGCCCGCAGCTGAACCAGACTACCAGGAGGAGAAAGTGATGTGCAGCCGGCAAGACAGAAAGTTCTATTTCCCTACTGTCTGAGATGTTGCTTGGAACAAAAACCTGCTTTTAAAAACAAAGTGAGATAGTTCAAGTGGCTGGATTCTTTTTTAAGTTTTCTATTTTGGATTCTTGAAAGTACTGGTCTTTGTTCTGTTGTAAAATAAGTTGTCTTTCTTTTAGAAGATTGTGGTTGTTTGATGTGCATTTGGGATCCAAGAAAGAAAGAGCCCATGGCACCTCTAGTGAGTTTCCCTTTCTTCAGATTGCGAGGAGGGCTGTATCACAGGGTACATCACACCAGGAGAACTAAACTCTGTCGCCTGGAGATCAGTTGCACCCCCAGGAGATCTCCAGCTACCACCGGGAGGTTGGCAACGATATTGAATAGGCATCAAGATAATTTTTGCCATGTTGCAAATTATTCTGGCTCCCTCTGCCACACAAGCAATTAATAGTAGATCTGGTGTATGTGTGTACCTATCTCATACCATGCTTTTGGAGAACACTGAAAGTCACGATCCTACTAGAATTAGAAAGCCACACAGGTGTTCTGTGTATTGTTCATATTAACTATTATTCATATTAATATATATTGCGTAACAAATGAATTAACCAATCAAATGGAAGGGGGAATCATTATATAGTTACTTAAAAATTAATCACCAAATAAATATCTTGAGTAATTATTCACATTCTAAGCTAACACAAAGCTCTTTATTATGAAACTAGGGAAAAGGCCCATTGTGGAAATAAATACAACGGCCTCTAGAAAGAGGCTCTGGGCGGGTGCCCCGGCCTTGGACACTCAGTGTCAATTTGCTGTGGTGACCTCAGCAGGTTATAATGACACTGAGTCCACCATTTTCTCCAGAGGAACTGATCTCTGCTACCTAAAGAACAGTTGTAATTTTGAGTGATCTCCAGCCCTCACCTGGAGATTGGCAACGATATTTCCCCAGAAGGGAATGGTTGGTTTGGAGGGTGGAATCTATAGCTTTGTACCTGACCAAGGTCCCACGCCTCCTGAAACCTCACCCTCTCCAGGCTCCACCCCTCACATCTCCAGGAATTTCCCACCTGGAGTTGGCAACCCTATCTCCTTCCCAGCCAATCATCAACCTACCTTTATTTTCCCCTCACTCGTCAGCTTTCCACCCCCACACACCTGCAGCCTCTCCCGTGCTCTGAAGCCCTGACTGCTATGTCACATTGGCTGTCATACGGGGGCCACCTCAGCAGCATATATGGATACAGAGCCCACCATTTTCTCCAGGGGAACTGATCTCTGCCATCTGGAAAGCAGTTGTAATTCTGAGTGATCTCCAGCCCTCACCTGGAGATTGGACACATTTTACCTCAGAACAGCAAACCGTTTAGAATGTTAAGAGGCAAATGCCAATCAAGTCGCATATGCAAACGACCTCTGTGTTCCGAGGCAAAGGCCAATGAGGCTGCATATGCAAATAACCTCTGTGTTCTGACTAGCTATGGGGGGGAGAGGAACAGCAAACTGTTTAGAATGTTGGAGGCGAAACTCAAGCAATGCAGCCAGTGGATAGGGACAGATTCTGAGTGACACACCAGGGCGCCAACCAATTCCGGAGCATGTGGAATGTTCTAGAGAAGTACCACCACCATGTGGAATGTTCTAGAGAAGTACCACCACCATTCGGCTTTTATATATAAGGGAGATGATGTTTCTAAGGAAGTATCCTTTTTGCTGGGAATAAGACCATTGCAGAGATGGAAATATTGTGTAAAAGCATTTAAAACTTGAACGTGGTGTAGCAGACTCTTTGTATTGGCTAGGTCCATAAATAAACTTGGATCATAACACTGAAACTTATCTGTATCTTCAACAGTAGTAACCAAAAGTGGGAGGGTGTTCATAAGGCCTTTTAAGACCAAAGGCCTTATCAACAGACAAGATTCTTGGGAAGTGTAATTTGTCATGGCTTTCAGGCCTTTACCAGGTCCCAGTTACTGATCTTAAATGCTATTAAGATTTTGTAAATGTTTTCCTAACTGAAAGACAATGTGAATGTTCACAGTTATGGCTGGGTCACAGTCTAGGACACATGCATTTTCTATCATGTTGCAAAGATGGGGACTTAATGTTACTATGAATATATTTTAACATAAGCGTACTTATGACAGACATTACTATGATTTCGCAAAGACACAACTTACACTTCTCTCCTACACATAACCAAGTAAAAAACAAAACTGTGAGCAGGGGGTGGTGAGAATTACTTTTAAAACCCACAACTTCTAGTAAAAGCTCCCCTCCAGCCCTGGTTTCAAGGCTAACATGCATCAGTTAAAATTTGCCCAGGTGCAAAATATTTTCTATACCTAATTTGGACCTCTTAAAATATTTCTGTGTACTGTTCTTTCACATACACACACAGCACCCTATTAAATAATGTTACTCTCCTTTGAGCAGGGATTAATTTGAAACAGGACTCTCAGGGGTTTTGTAATTGTAAATAAAAAGGGGCCTATCTCTCCACTGAATAACCACAACCAGTGCTCCCCACAAACATCTGGAATGAGAGAAGAGGCCCCGGATCAGACGGCATAACTCCCAGCCACGCTTGTGCTCTAGCACTTTTCTGTTCAGGAGTTGAATAGCACCTTTAAACGGAATAGACTCTAGGCTTGCAGTCGGATGGAAGCATAGGAATTTAGGGAGAAAAGTGGAACATGCAGGGAAAAAATGTTCATATGTAGACAGATTCATACAGAAGCATGACCACTAGGAAACAAAACTCTTTGCAGCATCTGTTTGCCTTTTGGAGTTCCTTCAGCATGGAAGCTCTATGCAGAACTAAAACAAGAGCCAGATGTTCAACAATCCCGAGAGTCCAGCAAGTCACATTGAGTTAGTTCTCCATAGTTTAGAGAACCTCATCAAAACCAGGAACATGGAAGTGGAATCCTTTCAGAAACAAACAAGCCAAACTGCTAAGGACAGCATTTCAGAAAAGTGATCCATAGCGTGGTGCTCAAAGAGGGGATTCACCAGAGTGGTGGGAAAGACAGGTATTCATACTGAAGATCAAAATTTGCAAAGCTGAATACAGCTGATCTTTGGCCTGAATCCAAAGATTTTATAACTTGCTAGTGAGCAGTGATCTAGCATATTAACCATTACTAATCATTAAGGAGCAGAGGCCATGGCTCAGTGGTAGAACTTCTGCTTGGTATGCAGAAGGTCCCAGGTTCAATCCCTCGCATCTGCAGTTAAAGAGTCTGGAAGTACATGATGTGAAATATCTATGCCTGTGACCCTGGAGAGCTGCTGCCAGTCTGAGTAGACAATACTGACCTTGATGGAGTGATGGTCTAATTCAGTATAAGGCAGCTTCATGCGTAGATATTCATATGTTCAAGGATGTGTTGGGGAGGGGCTGTGACTCAGTGGTAGACCATCTGCTTGGCATACAGAAGGTCCCACGTTCAATCCCTGATATCTCCACTTAAGGATTAGGTGATGTGAGCCGGAGGCTAAAAAACTGTGAGCTAGCTCACACTAACTCAGCTTAGAGGGAACACTGTTTATGACATCACCATGTCAGGGGCACTTCCTCCCAACCGAAGATTTTCTGGCTATGGGGCTGCCTAAGACTCTGGAGAGCCTTTGCCAGTCTAAGGCCCCGGTCACATGGGGAAAATTGGGGCGACCAAAGTGCGGCTTTTTAGAGCTGCACCAAAAGAGACGCGCAGCGGTGGGATCAGATAGATCCCCTGAGCCGCCGCACAGTTGCTCCCCGGCACGATCAGATGCCGGGGGGGGGAAGCCACGGAAGGGAGAGTGAGGCAGCTGGCTGCGCATGTGTGCGCATGCGCAGTTCGGTCGGGAGCCTCGAATGCTGCTGAAGACGGGCACGCCAGCAATCCCACGGCCGCGCTTGCTGCAACATTTCAGATTGGTAGTACTCTTTCCTAGGTTTTCTTTGATGTGCATTTTCGGGCTGAAGGGACGGATCGGGGGCAGGTGCATGCCGCTTCCCAGATGTTGCGGTGTGATTGCGCCCGTTTGCTGCGTCCCCGATCCGTCCCTCTTGCGGGGCAAAACCTCCCGTGTGACCGGGGCCTTAGTAGACAATGCTGATTTCTTTTTTTCTTTTTTCTTTTAATAAGAAGCTTCAACAAATAACAGTAACAAAATAAATTGCATAACCAACATTTGAGCCACAGAAAGAGTAAAAAACAACAAAAACCTTAAAAAATATTTTTTGATTACATAAGAATGTACAGCCATCGAAAACACTCAGGAGTTTCCAATGCACCACAATCATGTAAATATACTAAGCACAATAAGGACAATGCTGATTTCAACAAAGCACGGGTCTTATTCAGTATAAGGCAGCTTCATGTGTGTACAGGGCCTGCAAGACGGAGCTCTTCCGCCAGGCGTTTAAGTAGGAGCCACCACTACTGTAGCATCATCACCTGGCCCTGGAAGAAAGAACATCGGCATTACGTGGAGCAGACGACACTGAGTCGGTAGAGCAGCAGCATACGTCATCTTGACAGAAGATCAACTGGAACATCTAGAGCACTTTATATTGTATTTTTGTAGAATGTTTTAAATGGTTTTAAATGTTTTATGTGTTGGCTGGTGCCTGACTGTAAGCCGCCCTAAGCCCGCTTCGGCGGGGAGGGCGGGCTATAAATTGAATATATAAATAAATATAAATAAAATAAATACTAGTAGACTAAACAGTAAAAACAGCGTTCCCAACAATTTTTCCACTGATGTGCAATTATTAAGTAGCCATAGGAAACTATCTAAGGCTGCGATCACATGTGCTTTTAGATCTCACATAGCTGCGAGTGCCTGACGGATCGAAAGGGCGCAATCAGGTAGCAACATCTGGGAAGCGTCCCAAAGTCATCAGCAACCCATGCTGCTCCACCACAGAAGTGGAGTTAAAGGACACCAGGGAAAGTTTGGCTCTATTGGGTTCTGATGGGCCACAGACGGACTTTCCCTGTCTGATTGCACAAGCATGCTCTCATGCCGTTGGGATGGTCTGATCATGCCATCCTGGCTCGGTGCCGGTTTTCTTCCCCCTCTCGGCAGTATGTACATCATGGCATACTCCACAGGGGGCCCTCAGTGCGGAGATGCGATTCCTTGTTTGTGAGCATGGGAAACAAACGGCCAAAAAGCCCCAACTCACCCACAGTTGCCTCTGATCACACAGTGATGGGCTGAGCCTGCAGCTACAAGGGGAGGTGTGATCTTGCAACTGCATGTCAAATTCCTCTGGAGGAAATAGCCTCACTTCCCCTCCGCTTCAACTGCCATGTGTGACCACAGCCTAAATGTATATGCCACTGATTCTAACTAGATCAGTTGAGAATCTCATGTGAAATTTAGTTACATATCAGCTGTACCCCCATCCAAAATAAACTAGAACTGTAGACCAAGAGAAGTGGTTTTCAGCTTTCACCTATATATATTATTTTCGCAAACAAAAATGTCTTTCAAGGTGTTTTTAGATCCAGTAGAAAGAGGAAAACTATATTGTGTTTGGCCCCCGCACACACACACACAATGGGACTAAAAGCAGGGCATGAAGGGCATTTTCAACAAAGTAGGCAGTAGAGGGTGAAAATGATACCCCCCTTCCTCAGGCCCTGCATGATGTTTCATATCCGTACTCCCACCTCTTACTGCTGTTGGCTATTCATTCTTTTACGATTGGGTGTTTGACCTATAAAACTCTGGGCTCCAAACTGCATTCATTTATTTTTATTTAACACATTAATGTCCCATCTTTCTATTGTCAAATCTTCAAGGTGACTAACAACCATTTAAAACCATAAAGTAAATAACTATTGTGTGTGTGTTAAGTGTCATTAAGTTGTTTCCAGCTTAAGGCAACCCAAGAAATTAATGACCTCCAAATCATGCTATTGTTAACAGCCTTGCTTGGGTCTTGCAAACTATAACCAGGGCTTTTTTGGGGGGGGGGTGCTGGAACTCTCAAGAGGAAAATGAAGTTTTCAATCTGTATACTCACTTTAAATGTTTTTAAAAGAATTTTGTTGAAGAGGTTCCAGAACTCTGTTCCGGCATGTTCCCCCAGAAAAAAGCCCTGACTATAGCTATTAGCCAGTCTCAAATATTCCATCCTTGAGCAACGTGAATGAACTGCTGGTGGATGGGCGACTTCAAGTATTCCTGGATGAAGTGGATTGTTTGGATCCTTTCCAGTCTTCCAGGCCTGGTTATAGGACTGAAATAGCCTTGAACACCCTGATGAATAGCCTGTGCCAGGAGATGGACACAGGGAGTGCAACTTTAGCTGTTCTCCTGGGCTTCTCAGTGGCTTTCAACACCATTGATGATGCTATTGTTCTAGACTGCCTTTTCGGGCTGAGACTGGGAAGCACTGTTTTCTTTTCTTTTTTTGCCCCCCCCCCAAAGGGGATTTTTTAATTTGCATTTTCTATAAACTACAAAAAAACTACAACTAAAAATTGAAAGGGGAAAGGAAACTATACCCTATCACTATAACTATGGGAGATGGGAAAAGGGTAGACTAATATATAAAAACTATTTGATGGGGAAAGGAGACTACCATTCTAAACTATCTATATATCTAATAGCCAACTTGCCCCCTCCGTGCGGATCGCTAAATCAGCACGGAGGGGGCAGGTGGGGGGGAGGGGGAGGTTTGTGCACACGTGGGCAAGTCCCCACGTGTGCACAAAAATGCAAAAAGTTAAAAAAAATTTCGGGGGGATGTTTAAATCCCCCCGAAAGTGCAAGAGCGTCTCCTGCGCATGCGCAGGAGACGCTCTGCAACGCCGCCGCCGCCTCGGAGCCAGCCGGCGGGCTGGCGGGCGACGGGGGGGAGGAAGCCGGGCCTCGCCGCCGCCGCTGCCTCCCCGGAGCCGGCTGGCCAGCCAGCCAGCCAGCCGGCCGGCCCCACAGCTGCGACGGGGGGGGCGAAGCACGAGCGAGGTGCCGGGGGAAACAGCAGCGAAGAGGTCAAGACGGCCTACCTGGAGGCGGCGCTGGGTTGGCTGCAAGTGCGGGAAGGAGGAGGTGGCGGCCGAGGAGGCCAGTTTGCGCCCGCGCCGGCTTCAAACCCCCTGTCCCGCCACCCCGCTCCCGGAGGCGTGGCCAGTGCTGAGACCGGGCAGCCGCGTCGCCTCCCGCAGCCGGAAACCGTCCCCAGTGCCCCTCCGGAGAGCGGGAGTCGGCCGGCTACTGTCCCCCCCCTCGGCTGCCCTCGGCCCTGCCGGCTCCGAGGCGGCGGCACAGGCAGCAGCAGCCCCGAGCAAGGGGGCGGCAGTGACAGGACCACCAACGGCAGCTCGGACCGCGAAGACGCCTCCTCGGCAGGTAGGGACCCTGGGCAGCGCCTGGCGCGTGGAGGTAGACTGCCGCGGGACATGGAGGCTCCCTTTCGCCTTGCTTCGTAGCCTCCACCCCAGCCTTGGCGGTGGGGGGGAAGGCAAGGGGTGTGTGGAGAAGACGGGGAACCAGCAGGATGGGGGGTACTTCCCTCCTCCTGCTGCTTCCTCCTCTGCCTCCCCCCCCCGCGAGTATCGCGGGTCCCCCCTTGTATCATCTATTGGTTTGGGGAAAGGAGAACTAATACATATCACGATCATATTAGCTAAAAATAAGGCTTATTAACCTAATGTTACAAGTTTGGTGTTCAATTTGGTTCATTACAGTATTGCTTTAAGAGTATGCATTTAATAGCTTAGCCCAAATTCTGCCTTTTAAGAACTATTGTTCTTGTTCTAGAGTCTTTTCTTCCTGTGTTTCTTCATTTTCTTGGGTTTAGGGGCAGCTTCTCCTTTCTCCGATTCTGATGATTCTGGTGATGTGGAAGTAGTGTGTAGAACATATGTAGATCTTTCCAGTTTTTGCCTTCGCTTAACTTCTTATGTGCTTATTTTGGCTTTAAGTCTTTTTATTTCTGATTTAAAACCGCTTTTAAATCTTTTTCAAACAATGGGGGGGCCGCTTAGTCAATCTCCTTCCACGCTTCAAACTTAGGCACTTCCAATTACTACCAAGGTCCATTCGCTTTTTCACCTGAGCTTTGCTTAACTCACAGTTTGGAGACCTGGAGATCTTTTGGAAGCATTTTAAGGTTTTGATCGTGGTTGCTTGCTCCGGCAGTCATCTCTAAACGCCATGTTGGCTCCGCGGCGACGGTACCTTTAGGGGATAAGGTGATCCTCAATTCCTTGGCCGTCGCCTTGGAAGAGGCTCTCCTCAGCTCCCCAGGCTGAGGGTCTCTTATAGAGACCCAGGGGAGGTCCGGGATGAACTTGGACCCCTCCCGTCGGCCGGGTCTCAGCACGTCCCCATCAGAGCGAGATGGGACACATCTGAGCGGTGAAACGCTTCGAGCCACCTTTGGGAGGCACTGTTTTCTGATTCTACCTGGAGACTGGGGTGTGGTCAGATGTGCAGTTTGATCCAGTGCTGTTGCTGTTCCCTTCCAGATTTAAAATGCACGATCAGACAGCAACATCCGTCTCTCATTCCGAAGTCATCTGCGTCCCGTTTCCCCCACCCTTTACTGCGTGTTTATAAGACACCAGTAAAAGTCCGATCTGTTTGGGCTGAGCTGGTTTCATACTGAATTTCCTGTTGTCTGATCCCTCTGTTGTGAACCTAAACAGGTCTGACCAGTCTCTTTTGTTTTCCGGCCGCCATTAAAAAAAACTAGTTCGCAATGTGCGCCTAACTGCACCTCCACTCCTGGGTTGTAAAGCTGACGGGAGGGAGAGGCTGCTGCTGTGTTTTCAGCTCACCTCCTCTTTAAACTATTTGTTCTGTCAGAGGAAAGGACCTGCAGATGAGACAACAGCCTGCCTGCCTGCTCCGTGGTAGTATGATTGATCAACCACGGTGTGAGCGTGTAGTGCGGCAGTTAAGAGTGGGACATTTGATCATGACAAAATACATCCAATTAAATTAGACACACATACAGACCATGCTAAGCTTGCCGTCTGACTGCAGCCTTGGTTTCAGAAGGTGGGGCACTGCTGCTCAGCCACTGGACCTCTGGCTTCTAGGGTAATGTAAGGCTCAGTCTTGTTTCCTATGCTTTTCAGCATCTATAAGAAACCGCTGGGTAAGGTCATCCAGAGATTTGGGCTGGTTTGTCACCAATATGTAGATGACACTCAGCTCTATCTCATACTTCCAGCCGATCACAGAGAGGCTGTAGAAACCCTGGACATAGTTTTGGAGTGGATGTGCTCTTTAGGTGTGCTCTTGGATTTAGACATACTGTGGCCAAGAGTACCTTTTACCAGTTTGCATTGGTTAGACAGCTGTGGCCATTCCTGGGCAGGAAAGAACTGGCGACTGTAGTACATGCCCTGGTTACATCCAGATTGGATTAGATTAATATATGGAGCTGCCCTTGAAAAGTGTTCAAAAATCGGTGCAGAATGCTGTTGACTGTGTTTGGTCATAAGGACCATATCACTCCTGTCTTAGACCATTTATACTAGCTCCCAGGTTGTTTCTGGGCACAATTCAAAGTGCTAGTGCTGAACTTTAAAGCCCTACATGGCTTAGGACCAGTGTACCTGAAGGACTCCCTATTCCCTTACAAACCTACTGTACCACTACAGTAATCTTCTGAGGCCCTGCTTTGGGCAACCCCACATTCTGAGATTAGGTGGGTGGCACCAAAACTTCAGTGAACCTGCCTTCCTGCTCTATGTAGAGTATAAACTTAAACTGAATTCTAGCCTAAAGGTGCATTAGATCTAGATGGACTTTTAGTCAGATGGAAGGCAGAGTATCTACTGCAGTCTGTCCAAGCAGTACTAGAAATAGATATTTAACAACTTTCTCCATTACTCAGAGGGGACTTATCTGAATCTAGTGTTTTCTCTAAATTTAATCATTGAAAATTGATTTAGCCATAGAAGGTTATGAGTCTCAAAAAAAAAAATCAGCAAGGGAAGCACATGCATACAGAAGTTCTTGTGTATTTATTCACATATGAGAGGAGGAGGAGGAGGAGGAGGAGGAGGAGGAGGAGGAGGAGGAGATTGTATTTATACCCCGCCCTTCACTCGGAGTCTCAAAGCAGCTTACAAACTTCTTTCCCTTCCCCTACCCACAACAGACACCCTGTAAGGTAGGTGGGGCTGAGAGAGCTCTAACAGAAACTGCTCTTTTCAAGAACACCCCTGACAGAACTATGGCTTGCCCAAGGTCATCCAGCAGCTGCAAGTGGAGGAGTGGGGAATCAAACCCAGTTCTCCCAGATTAGAGTCTGTGCACTTAACCACTACACCAAACTGATACAAGATGATGTATAATATTAACTTCAAAGCTAAATGGTAGTATAGTAAAGGGTTACAAACAGATGAACAGATTGGGATGCACATTCTATCACAGTTGTTTTCTTTTACTCTTGTTTTCTAGTAACTGCTGAGTTGCAATGTTTGGAGGGTGCCTGTTTCTTGCCTGAATAAACAGAAATCTTGTTAAAATAAGCATTACTATGAGTACCTGTGGTTTGGGAGGGCCCACATGTAATCCCAACTAAATGAAAGAACGAACTGGATTCCCACTTTCCAAGGAACTCAGGTCCACATACATGGTTCTTCCTTATCTAATTATTTTCACAACAAGAATATGAAGTTAAACTTATAGACAGCGACTGGGCTAAACTCACCCAGTAAGCTTGAGGGAAGAGTGGACATGTTCTAGGGTTGCCAGATCCCTCATGGCAAGCAGCGGGGGGCAGGGGGACTTACTAGCAGTGGGAGGGAGGCCTAGGCCAGTGACTCAGTGATGTCATTGGCAACATGGTGACATCACTTCTAGTGTGTGCCAACAACACCACTACAACACTGGTCTAGGCCTCCCCACATTGCCAGTAATTCCCCCTGCTGGCCAGCTGATCAGCAGCAGGGGGTAGGGCCAGGTGTAGGATCCCCCACACCTGCCAGGGGCCTACCAGTGCTAAACTCATTCTATCGCCCATTTGCTGCTTGTCTCATTCCTTGTACCGTTATAGAGGATTAATGACTTCTCTGCAGTTTATCAGAAGGTCATTCATTTTTCAATCAAATTAATTACAATCCTAAACAGAGTTACACCTCTATAAGCCATTGAGTTCAGTGGACTTTGAAGGGTGCAATTCTGCTTGGGATGGCACTGTTAATGTGTTAAAAATGGGATGTATTCACAGTCTAGATTTCAATTAGTCTCTCGGCAGACATATTTCCCAGTGCAAAGCTGGTATATTTTTCTGAAATCTTTTACATATATGATTTCATTTGTTTTCACTTTTTTGGCAGAATTGTAAGCATATACCATAATCTGGTATCAGAGAGAAGTGAATTCAGTGAGCTGGAGAAAAACTGGGTTTTTTTTCAGTTCTCCAGCTTGTCAAATCTGTCTCTGCAATTGCATTTCAGATTGCATGTGATTATCAGTTTGGAAACTTTGTTCCCCTCTCTGGCACAATATCCCAAGGAACTTCTCGTTAGCAGCAGGAGACTTGTCGGTCTCTCTCCTTGTCAGATCTCACCTCCTTCTGAGAGTTACAGAAATTACTTTTCTTTTGGGAGCCAGCACATTATTAGCAACTCGTATCATGCATAAAAGATTTTTTATCAAATAGGATATTGCCTGCAGCATCCTTTTATTAAAAGGCTTAACTCTACCATATTCAGATACGTTAATAAAATACTAGCACATAATTCGGGGGGGGGGGGGCTTTAATCCAAAATGTCACTGTGTCTTTAATCCAATGCAATGGCAAACAGTTCGCACTACAAAAGAGGCCTAAGTTATTTACTATGAAAATGAGACCATGCATGAAAATCATGATTTTAAATACCAGTATGTCATAGATTTTGGGAAACAAATGAATACGAAATCACAATCTAATATAAAATAGAAGAGATCTATTTTTGCAATAGAGGCAGTGTCCCATCAAAATTTTTCACAGTCCAGTTGCTCTTACAGATGGCCAGGTGCCAAGAACTCATGAATGTTAGCCAGATGTCTTCAACAAATGGTTTTAATGACAAGGCGCATATGACTATCACTTGACAAATCCCCATTTTGCATGCCTCTCATTATTCCCATGATGTAAGGTAAAATAGCATCAATATGGGCAGGGGAAAACAAGGAACAGAAAAGATTAGTGATTGTCAAGACAATATGACTTATTGCTTTAGTCAAGCTTATATAGCAAAAATTGTGCAAAACAGTTAAACAGCATTTCTCTGTTGGCAGTGCAATTCCTACACAGTTCTCTAAAGCTAGCTGTGGATGTTAATGCAAAGAGCTTCAGCCTGCATTGATCCCTCCTGGACTACATGTCTGTGACATACAGTAACCTCAGTCACTGGTGTTATTTTCACTGTGGCATTGTCAGATGCAACACATGTATTTTTTAAAAAAATATTTTAGCATTTATATCCCACCCTCCCTGCAAGCGGGCTCACTGAATAGCCTGGCTTTTTAACTGTAGCCACATATATCTATCAGATCTTTCCACAGATGTGCAATGAAACAGTGCTAAAGACAAATAACTGGCTGTAAAATTCTTAAACTGCCTTACTAAGATCTGGGCCTTATTTACTCCTGATTCCCTAGTTCCTTAGCTGCCCTGTTACTCTGTAACTAGAATTCTCTGCAGATGATATTTATTTATTGACATTTTAACCCACCTTTCTGTAATGAAAAACTCAAGGCATGTTAAAAATTCCACTAAAAACAGCAAACAGAATAAAGTTGCTAAACTTAGATACTACTATCAGACCTGGCTTGGAATTGTTATAAACCCTCTCTGGCCCAGCCTCTTAAACACAGCCCATCATCACAATGCATATTGAAATAATTCAGCCTTACACTGCTTCAGAAAAACCAACAAGATAGGAGCTTTCCCAAAAGCCATAGGTAGGATGTTCCACTAGTAAGGGCCACCACAGGAGAGAGAGAGAAAAAACTCTAGCCAAAGTAGATCTAATTTGATGCAAGATGAGATTTTTAAACAATAATTAATCCATGTTACCGTGGTGTCCTCCAAGCAATTCTGCACTAAAATCAAATTCAACCTTCTTTTTATTCTGGGTCCCCCCCCCCTCTACACTAAAATCTAATTCAACCTTCTTTTTATTCCAGGTTTGGGTTTTTTTCCATTCTGTATTACATCACCTCCCTTCCGTGGTTGGCCCGGTTTCACCCTGCTGTTGCCCCAGTTTTACTGGATGCTGTTTTGCCGTGGACTTAAATTGCCTCGACTCGAACACTGAGAAAATCCAGAGTGGCAGGCAAATAAGACAGCACATCAGGGGTAGATATGTGAGGACTTCCAGTTTAAGCGTTTCACTGCTCGGACGCATCCTGTCTCACTCTGATGGAGACGTGCCAAGACCCAGCTGACGGGAGGTGTCCAAGTTCATTCCGGACCCCCCGGGGTCTCTGTAGGAGACCCCCAGCCTGGGGAGCTGAAGAGAACCTCTTCCAAGACGACAGCCAAGGAATTGAGGCTCACCTTCTTACCCGAAAGGTACCATCGCTGCGAAGCCAGTATGGTGCCCA
The DNA here is from genome assembly GCF_001447785.1 of Gekko japonicus. Lineage (NCBI taxonomy): Eukaryota > Metazoa > Chordata > Lepidosauria > Squamata > Gekkonidae > Gekko > Gekko japonicus. The sequence goes on from NW_015172678.1 coordinate 48,651, forward strand.
GAGACGACTGCCAGAGCAAGCGACCACGATCAAACTTTTAAAATGCTTCCAAAAGATCTCCAAGGCTCCAAACTGTGAGTTAAGCAAAGCTCAGGTGAAAAAAGCGAACTGAACCTTGGAAGTAATTAGAAGTGCCTAAGTTTGAAGCACTTGGGGAGAGGAATTCAAGCACACACACCCCTCTTTTGAGTAAACTTTAAAAGCGGTTTTAAATCGGAAATAAAGACTGAGCTAAAATAAACGCTTAAGAAGTTAAGCGAATGCAAAAACTGCTAAAGTATACAAAGCGGGACTAAATCACATAACTTTTGTCTTGTTTTGGAAAACTTACTTCTTGTTGATATTATGGCTGGGAGAGGATGGAGGGCGCCGGAGAAAAAACTGGTGACCAGAAATAACATACCAACAACTCCCTCCCAGAACCAGGAAGTAACTACAGACTTCTCTTACTATTAGCAAATGCACTGCACCCCCTAATGGATCAGATGACTAACCTCAGTACTAAACTGGACAATGTCCAAAAACAACTAAATCAAATGGATAAAAGAGCCTCAGCAACTGAGAAAACATTGAAAAAGATGGAAAAACAGACTGAGAGCATTAACAAAAGAGTGGGTGAAGCAGAGAAGGAAAGATCCTCCGATAAAACACAACTAATATAGCTCCAGCTGGAAAGATCCATGTACATTCTACGTTTCCATGGGATCCCCGAAGAGAAGAATGAGGATTTAAAATAACTTTTGGCTGTTGCCTTGGCCCCATTAATGGATTATAAACAGGAAGATTTAATAAAAGAGATGGATGTGGCTTATAGAACTTATCCGGATTTTATAAAGAAAAATAAACTCCCAGGGGAAACCTATCTAAAATTCACAAAACTACCTACCAGAGAACTGGTGCTAAAGTCAACAATGGGAAAACCCTTAAAAATCAAGAATGAAGATGTAAAATTTTTGAAAGACATCCCTTTCGAAGTTAGAAAATGGAGGGAACTCTACAGGATGCTTACTCTCACTCTGCAAAAAAAGGGAATACCATACAGATTCCCGGAAGGGCTGAGCTTCAATTACCAGGACAAAAAATATAAAATTGACTCTGTTCCAAAAGTGGAAAAATTTATGGATCGAAAGTTCAATACAAAAAAGAAGTAGAAGGAAAAGAATTTAAAACCGGATTGGGGGGGGGGGGAGAAGAAGAAGAAAAAGAAGAAGAAGAAGAATTCTACTCGCAGGATTCAACAAGCCAAAATTCCACGTCATTAGAATCATCTGAATCGGAGAAAGGAGAGGCTGCCTTGAAACTCCAGAAAACGAAGGAATGCAAGAAGAAAAGACTCTAAGACAACAGCACTAAAGGCAGTAATTATGTTAAACTATGAAATCTGTACTATTATAATTGAACCAAATCTTGATATAACATGTAATATTAGGTTAAAAAGCATTATTTTTTCAACTACTCAGATCGTTACATGTATTAGACTTCTCCCTTACCCCAATTCCAGTAGATGAAATAGATTAGAATGGTAGTATTCCTTCCCCTATCAAGTAGATATTTGTATTAGATCTCCTTCATCCTTCACCCATCACCCATAGTAATAGTATTAGGGTATTAGTATCCCTTCCCCCATCCCATAATTGTAGTGTGTGGAAAATGAAAAAAAAAAAATTTCCCCTTTGGGGGTGCCAAAAAAAGGAGTAGATATGTGACTCCCAGCCTTTGAATGGCTTTATTGGTAACTAGGAATAAGGCCCATTGTGGAAATAAATACAATGAGCTCTAGAAAGATGCTCTGGGCGAGTGCCCTGTCCTTGGGCACTCAGTGTCAATTTGCTGTGGTGATGACCTCACACAGAGCTTACCATTTTCTCCAGGGGAACTGATCTCTGCCATCTGAAGAGCCATTGTAATTCTGAGTGATCTCCAGCACCCACCTGGAGATTGGCAACAATGGTGCCCCAGGAGGAAATGGCTGGTTTGAAGGGTAGAGTTTATGGCATTGTACCTGTCTGAGGATCCACCCCTCTTCAGACCCCACCATCTCCAGGCTCCACCCCTCAAATCTCCAGTAATTTCCCAACCTGCAGCTGGCAACCCTATCTCCTTCCCAGCCAACCATCAAATCTGACTTCAGCTTTCCATCTCCGCCTCCCTCCATCTTAGAGAGCAGTTGTAATTCTAAGTGATCTCCAGCACACACCTGGAGATTGGCAACAGTGATTCCCCAGGAGGAAATGCCTAGTTTGGAGGATGGAGTCTATGGCATTGTACCTGTTTAAGGTCCCACCCTCCTTAAACCTCACCCTATCCAGGCTCCACCCCTCAAATATCCAGGAATTTCCCAAGCTGGAGTTGGCAACCCTATCTCCTTGCCAGCCAACCATCAACCTACTTTTATATGCCCCTCTGACTTCAGCTTTCCATCTCCTCCCCCTCCCTCCTGAAGAGCAGATGTAATTCTGAGTGATCTCCAGCCCCATTCTGGAGATTGGAAACAATGGTTCCTCAGGAGGAAATGGCTGGTTTGGAGGGCTGAGTCTATGGAGTCTATGGCAGGGTAGAGTCTATGGAGGTCCCACCCCTCCTCAAACCCCACCCTCTCCAGGCTCCATCCCTCAAATATCCAGGAATTTCCCAAGCTGGAGTTGGCAACCCTATCTCCTTCCCAGCCAATCATCAGCCTACCTTTATTTGCACCTCTGACTTCAGCTTTCCATCTCCCCTCCCTTGCAGCCTCTACCCTACTCTGAAGCCCTGACTGCTACATCACACTGGCTGTCATAGGGGAGTCATCTCAGCAAGGACACAGAGTCCACCATTTTCTCCAAGGGAACTGATCTCTGTTATCTGGAGAGCCTTTCTCCATATGTTCCCCCAAGAGCGCTATGGTCAGGGTCGCAGCACCTATTGATGGTTCCCGGCCCCAAGGACATCAAGCTGGCTGCAACCAGGGCCAGGGCTTTTTCGGCGGCGGCTCCTGTCTGGTGGAATGGGCTTCCAGAGCAGGTTCGGGCCCTGCGGGCCCTGGCGCAGTTCCGCAAGGCTTGCAAGACAGAGCGCTTCCGCCAGGCCTTTGCATAGGAGCCGCCGCCGTCACTGTACCACTACCAAGTTGCCATCTTCGACGGAGGATTAGATCTGGAGGTGAGCCGGCCCTGGGCAGACGCCTAGGTAACCAAAGAATGCATGCTGTCAGGTTAGGTTGATGAATGAACTCATCTTGGATTGAGAAAAATTTTAACATCAAGAGCATCGCACTTTACTTAATGATTGTTTTACTGTGTAATTATTGTTTTATGATGTTTTAACTGTTTTTATGGCAGCTGCCTTTGTTGTAGCCGCCCTGAGCCTGCTGGGGAGGGCGGGGTATAAATCTAACAAATAAATAAATAAATAAATAAATAAATAAAATTCTGAGTGATATGCAGCCCTCACCTGGAGATTGGCAACAATGGTTCCCCAGGAGGAAAAGTACAGTCTTTCTCCACAATGGGGACCAAAGCATGATTCTCCTCTCCCCCTTCTGAATTACACAATGACCCTGTGAGGTAAGTTAGGCTAAAAGTCTGACTGATCCAAAATCACCCACTCAACTTCCACAGCAAGAACCTGGATCTGGCAGACCCTGCTCTGAAGCGCTAACTGCTACGCCACACTGGCCATGGTATCACCTGGTATCATAACTGAACTCCAGACAACACATCTCTCTTTCCCCTGGAGAAAATAACTGCTTTGGAGGGTGGCCTCCATGGCATTCTGTTCAGCTGAGGCCGCTCCTCTCCCTAAACTCTGGCTTCCATAGACTCCACCACAAAATTTCCCAGTCTGGGACTGGCAACCCTAGTCAGGACTGGCCCCAATGAGTTTTCTCTCAAAGGCCAAAACAGACGTGGAATGGGTCTCCCCCCCCACATTTTACTGACAGAACCAAGCTTGGTTGCCTAGCAACAGGCACTGAAGGGAAAGTAGGGTTGCCAGCTCTGAGTAGGGAAATACCTGGAAACTTGGGGGGATGGATCCCATCCTGTGGATGGAGCATTTGGGGAGGGGAAGGACTCAGCTGGGTATAATGCCATAGGGTCCACCCTCCAAAGCAGCCATTTTTTCCCAGGGGAACTGATCTCTGTCATTTGGCAATCAATTGTAATTGTGGGAGATCTCCAGGTACCACCTGGAGATTGGCAACCCTAGGGGAAAGTCATCCGCACTGCAGGAGGTTGAAGAGAATGGTTTGACGGCCACTGGCTCACCTCAGTAGCCAGCCAGAAATGGTGGAACCAAGCAGGAGAGAACTGTTTTCGCAATTTATTCTGACAGGAAAGTGACCAAGCTGGAAGTGGGCGGAAAAGAGAGGCAGACCCAGCACCCAGCCAATGGCACACGGGTACTCTTGAGTGGCGGTTGATGGGCCAATGGCTGATGGAGCACACAGCACAGCCAACAGGAGAGTTGGAAATAGCCAACACATTAGGAGAATTATATATATAGGATAACCATGTCTCCCCCACTCCTGCTGCAGCCCATTGATCTCCCTGAATAACTGCTGCTGGGGGACGGGGGACCCTCAGGAACGGCACGGGAGCAAATTAGTGGTCTGCAGCAGGAAGGGGGAATTGGCAAATATTCCACCTTCTCTTCTGTTAGTGGAAAATTTAGTCTGGATGTCACCCAAGGTCAATATGGGTGACTTTCCCCCCCTGCAATGACACAGTGTTATGCCACTATTTTAAATCTATTAGTTCCCCTCATTTTCACTACTCCATAGAAAACATTTAAAAATATTTTGCGAAAAATTGCAGCTGCTGGAATGGAGAGGACACAAAGGAGAGAAAATAAAACATGGTTTAAACATCTTTTTCATTAAAATCTTTAGCTCTGACACAAAATCAATAACAGACAAAATGTCTTACTATTCTTCTTAGTGTTGACAGAAAAAATATATGACCCAGTCATTCATTCCATGTGAAAATCAGCTATTATGAATTCCCATCTGGGTGCTAGTAAAGAAAGGAAAATATTTTGTCTTTTATCCTTTAACACAAAACAGTTTCCGCAAACCAGTTCATTCATTCTAACTGATACCATTATTTATTTATTTATTAAATTTATATCCCGCCCTCCCCAAATGGGCTCAGGGCGGCTAACAAGAGGCATATGCCATGATACAACTACTAAAAACAGAATAAAACAATCAATTACAAACAAAGTGCCAGTGCTCTAAATAATAAGCTCTTATCAATCCAAGATGGGGTTCCACAAACCAGCATAACCCATCAGCATAAGTTCCGCATTGTACTGTTGTCCTTTCATAGCCAGTTCTTCAGGTCGTCTGGTCGTCTTTCCAGGGCCAGCTCACATCCTGATAGAATTCACTGTCAAAGATGGCAGCTCGGTGGTGGTACAGTAGCGGTGGCGGCTCCTATGCAAAAGCCTGGCGGAAGAACTCTGTCTTACAGGCCCTGTGGAACTGCATAAGGTCCCGCAGGGCCCGGATCTCCTCTGGGAGCTCATTCCACCAGATAGGAGTTGCCACCGAAAAGGCCCTGGCCCTGGTTGCAGCCAACTTGATGTCCTTGGGGCCTGGAATAACCAAAAGATGTTGTGCCCCTGACTGTAGTGCTCTTGGGGGAACATATGGGGAAAGGCAAGCTGGACCCTGGCCATTAAGGGCTTTATAGGTAGGAACCAGCACTTTGAAGCAAATCCGGTACGCTACAGGCAGCCAGTGCAGCGCCTTCAGTGCCGGCTGGATGTGGTCCCACCTAGTGAGACCCATCAACAGCCTAGCTGCCGCATTCTGCACTAGCTGCAGCTTCCGGATTTGCAACAGAGGCAGCCCCATGTGGAGAGCGTTACAGTAGTCCAGCCTTGAGGTAACCATCACATGGATCACTGTGGCCAAGTCATCACAGTCAAGGAAGGGGACCAACTGCCGTGCCAGCCGAAGATGGTAAAAGGCTGACTTGACAGTGGCTGCCACCTGGGCCTCCATCGTCAAAGAGGAGTCCAGAAGCACTCCCAAACTCCTAACCCTCGACACCAGCACCAAAGGCATCCTATCGAAGGCCGGGAGGGGGAGCCGCAACCCCGAACCAACCCGACTTAGGCCCAGAACCTCCGTCTTCGCCAAGTTTAGTTTCAGCCGGCTCAGTCTGAGCCAACCAGCCACAGCTTGCAATGCCCGATGGAGGTCATCTGGGTCGGAGTTCGACCGACTGCCCAGCATCAGATAGAGCTGGGTGTCATCTGCATATTGATGACACCCAAGCCCATAGCTCCGAGCAATCTGTGCAAGGGGGCGCATATAGATGTTAAATAGCATCGGGGACAGTATCGCCCCCTGAGGCACCCCACACTCAAGAGGGTGCCTCCAGGACCGCTGATCCCCTATCGCCACCCTTTGTCCCCGACCTTGAAGGAAAAAGGCCAACCATTGAAGGGCAAGCCCCTGAATCCCCACATCGGCGAGGCGGTGGGCCAGCAGCTGATGGTCGACCGTATCGAATGCAGCCGACAGATCTAACAACAGCAATGCCGCCACTCCACCTCGATCCAGATGCCTACGGAGATCGTCAGTCAGGGCGACCAATGCCATCTCCATCCCATGACCCGGGCGAAAGCCAGACTGGAAGGGATCTAGGACCGAAGCATCCTCCAGAAAGCCCTGTACCTGTAACGCCACTGCCCTCTCTATAAGTTTGCCCAAATAGGGCAAATTGGACACCGGCTGATAGCTGAGATCTATGCTAAAGTGTGGCTGACTAGCTTGTAAAGATAGGCAAGGATGCTTCTGTAGTTAGCACATTGCTTTGAGTTCAAAACAACGGGCAATATTGCCTTGGAATTTATGATGGTATTGGGGGGAAAGGGGGAATCCCACTACCAGTGTGATAAAAGACTACTGGCAGTTGGTAACCAGGTTTGCTATTGGGAATTGTTTATTGCCAGTGAGGGGGAAGGAGAAAGCACCAAAACAGCAGTGGAGACAGGGGTAGATGAGTCAGCACTATTTATTCATGCAGCTGCTGAGCTAACCACCAAGCCTTGCGGGACATCAGCAGTCCATGCTGGGTCTGGTGAACAGACAGCCACAGGTGGTGCTGAGATGCCCTCCATCTCTCTGCCCTACCTTCCTTTATCCTGCCCTTCCTCCATGGAGCTCCAGGAGATGTACATGGTGTGTTCTCACAACATTTTGTTCTCACAACGAGCTTGTGAGGCAAGTTAAGTGGAGACAGTGCCCAGCCAAAGGTCATACAGTGAATTTCATAGCAGAGTGGGGTTTGAGCCTGCCTCCCAGGATGTGCTTCTCCCTCTCCCCTTAATTGTCCTGTAGCAGTGGTCGATTTCTGCTAGCAAACTGCCTTAACTTCACCTGAGTAAAAAGACAACGAAAAAGTAAAGATAACGAGAAAGATTTGCACAGTGCACTTAAATTTGCAATCAATTTGTCTTGTTTCTCTGCGGAGGGGGGGTTGTTTATTCTTAATGTACAAGGTGTTAATTTATGCACTTCTCTGCCACAAACTTCTTTGGTGTTCGTTCTTTTATCTCATGATTCACTGAATTATAAATTATGGCTCCCTTGCAGGTGTCACTGTTAAATAAAAATAATGGAAATGTTTGCAGGGCTCTTTGAGCGAAACAATCTATTACAAAATTGACAGAGATGAGATGGAACAGAATGGCAAGCATCTGTGCTGCTCTTGTGTTGCTGGATGTGGAGCAGCTTAATTACTCTGTGCCGGCTTCCTCCTCACCCCCAGCATTTGTAGAATGGGAAAGGACCAGCAGGGTTCCTAAAAATCACTCAGTAGAATCCCAGCTGGAACTTCAAAAAACCCTGCCTATCAGAACCTAATTCTGCTAGCCAACAATTGAACAACAGAATTATGGGTTTCCCCCCTGGATGTGTTAGTACAAAAAGTGTTTTCAGATGTGAGACAAAGAGCTCCAAAGCAGCACACATTTCTCAACTTCAGGACAATCACAAACACTGAGGAAAGAAATTGATTCCAAGAAGGTGTTGTAAATCCAAGTTACTTATATTTCAGCAAACAAGGTACAATAAAATCCCATGGTGACTTTCCTAAAGCGATCTCATTTGATTCCCCCTCCGTTCCTTTGAAATATATACATTTAATGGGTAATGATTTGCCTGCTTCTAGGTAAGTTTTCTTTGCTATAGTCAGGGGCAGACTGGACATTTAACTGAACAGGGGAAGTTCCTGGTGGGCCACTGCTCTGGAGGGCTGCTGGCAGCCAAGAACAAGCAAAGTCAAGCTCCAATAGCCCCCTGCCGTCATTGCAGGGGCAGCTCAGCTCAGACCTGGCCAATGGCAGCAATGCTAGGTTTTGGCTCAGCTGTTGCCTTCCCATGTATTTCTGATGTGTGGAGACTAGTTGGTGGCAATGAAGAAGACAACAGGTGAGTTTATACCCATTGCTGGTACTGCCGGCAGGTTTGAGCTGAGCGATCCCTGCACTGTTGGCCTGGAGTGTTACAAGGGCCACAGCCTGGCTTGCTCCTGGACCATTGTAATTTCACAGGCTGAGCTCAGTTATAGTCAGAGGTCATTTCGGGGGGAATCGCGGGGGATCGCAGTTCCCCCGGGTGAGGTACGGGGGGGGGCACATGACGAAGCTCCGCCCCCTGCTTCGGCCGCACCGCTTCCGGCCCTCATTCAGCCAGGAGGAGGCAGGAGAAGAGGGAGGGTAAGTTGCTTCCTCCCTGCCTCTCCCCACCCCTGCCTACCAGGGGCCAGGGAGGGCCTTCGCGGGGCTTCCTTGCACTCCCGCCGGCCTTGCAGGTCCACCGCCGGGCCCTCATGGGGCTTGGCAGTGGAGCTGCAAGGCCGGCGGCGGCGGCTGGGACCGTTGGGGGCGGGGGGTGTGGCCTTATGACACACAGCTTTTTTTCTATGAAACGACCCCTGGTTATAGTTAACATAGATGGTAAGAGTAGAGGGATGCTAGTACAAACAGGCTTTACGAGAAGTTTAGACATGTACAAGTGTGGGACCTGCAAGGACTATTCCCACCCTCACTATATCTTATTTCTTTATTTATTTGATTTATACCCCGCCCTCCCCACCAAAGCAGGCTCAGAGTGGCTTACAGATATAGTGGTATAATATAAACAGTAAAACAGTGAAACAAATTAAAATCATAAAACAATTCGTAAGGTGCTACATTTGTACGATGGCGGAATAACCGCCCTTAGTAATCATACACAGTGAGGAATCTAGTCAGCAATAGAAATGAGGCTGGCGTCCAGCATCATAACATATAATTCACCTGAAGCTCTGGTACCAGTGTCCATGTTCAAATTAGGTGTATTATTTTGGGTGAGGTTTTTTTTATATTAGGGGACTATCTGTCTCTCCCTTCTCTGAAAGCCCCCACAGCCTTTCTCCTTTTTCTGCTTTCTTCTCTCCTTTCCACCCAACAGCCAACTTGCTTTAATCTGCCCCTTGTTTTTAGCTTTCTCTCCCACTGGCAGCCTCTCCTCTAGCAGAGTCATGCAATGCCAGTCACTAGTTGGGGCCCAGCTGGGCCCAGTTGCATGGTGAGGAACCAGCAAGGATTTGTAGGGGACACTTCATGTTTCCCTGTATCTCTAAAATCTTTCCCTCCTCCTTCAGCCTTCACATTTTCTCTCCTTTCCCTCTAGAAGCCCCTGATAAACCAGCAAGGCATGATATTGGGGTACATTCTTTCCAAAGATGCACCAGAATGATACATACAAGAAGATGCCTTCTGCTGGATCAGATTTTTGGTCTATCAAGGTCAGTATTGTCTGCTCTGACAGGCAGAATGTCTCCAGGATCCCAGGTAAAGGTGTTTTATATCATCTACTACCTGATCCTTTTAACTGGGGATGCCAGGAATTTAACCTGGCATGTTCTGCATGCAAAGGTTACTAAGCTATGCTTATTCTCTAGAAAATTTTGTTGATTTCTAAGGTGCTACTGATTTTAAATTTCATTCTGCTACTACAAGTTAAAATGACTACCCACCTGAAATTGAGATCCATGTAGGCGCCTACTCCTATCCACCTTCAATATACAGAGCCTGGGGCCACTAAAAATGGTTTTCCTGTAGGCAGTATCTGGCTGTGGCCACAGGGCAAGCTTATCCCGATTTATTCCCACAATAGATTTGATCGGGAATATTTTTTTTTTGCATTGGGATGTTCATACATCCCTCCCCCAACCGCTTGCATTGTACAATGATGTTCTGGGCACCGTCCAGATAGCTGCGCTTCCCAAGCGGCGGTGGTGGAGAGCAGGGTGCTCTGTGCAGGCAAACTCTCACCCTAGGCTCCCAGCTGAAAGCAAGCCTCGAGGGACCTTCCCTCCCCCCACCTCTGCTACACCCCCCCCAGCAGGGTCTGGGGAAGCGTGTGGCGTCTCAGGGCAACTAGCGCCCACCTGGAGGGGGGGGAGAGTCAGATCAGGATTTCCCGGGAAGCGATGTGTCATCCCAGCAGTCAGGGAGATGAGAAGCCACACCGGAGGACTTGGCAGCAGGGAGAGGAGCTTCATCAGGATTTCCAGATGAGGCTTCTCTGCCCCCTTCCTGGCACCAGAGGGGGTGGAAAGCAGGTTTTGGTGAAAGTGCACAGGATCGGGGGGGGGGCAGAAGTGGACACTGGAGTGGACCCAGCAGAGAAGGAAGCCATCTGGCAAGAGGAGGCTCGCTGGAAACCCAAGAAACCCAGGGACTGATGGGGGGCAGGAGAGAGAGCAGGGGAAGAAGCTGTGCACTTGAACGTTCATGCAATGAACATATTCAGTGCAGGATTGCTCATGCACTCAAAGGAGTAAGCTGGGGGGGGGAACATTGCAGCGAAGGACAGTCAGATGACCTAATTGCAATCATTGCGTGAGAGATGGCTATCCAGATAGGCAAAATCACGGATTCAAAACGCAAGTACCCAGAAAGTACTTGATTTTCCCGGAGCAGGAAAATGCGGTAGAGAACCGGGAGGATTGCACGAGTGAGCCCACTTCGGCGCAGGAGGCGGATTGGCCTCTCTGATCAACAAATTTAAATGTGAAAAGTACTCAGAACGTGGAGTGATTCAGCAAGAGTGATTCAGCAGAGTACTTTATTAGATCAGGAACAAGACAAAGAAACCAGCTCGCAGGCCGGTTTATATGCGTTCAGAAAACCCGCCACCAGCACACCTAAACACACACCCCACTCCCGATAGGCTATTTACAGTAACCGGGCGACCATTGGTCCCCCGGCTGGGAAGCTGGCCCTTTGATTGGGCCGGCTAGGATCCTACGGATCCTTTGTCTTTCGACTGAAGCTACTGAGGAATATTGCCTGGCCAGCCCGGGCAAGTCCGGGCATGTCAGGCTGAATGCACTACACGTGGTAATGGCGACAGTACATTACAAGAATAATTTTTTGTCACAAATTTTCAATGCCATTTCCTTTAGAACAGAAATCCGAGCAGTACTAAAATGCCTACCAGCAAAATAAAACTATGCACATCAGTTTGCTGAACCTCATCATGAAACATTACGCACCAAGCTTCTTAATAATCCTGTAAAAGGCGAGACTAAAGTTACAGTGTTCACTTTGAAGCATGGTAGAAGGTATGATGTGTTTGTGTAAACTGTCAAGCCTTTTAAAACCTAAGCATGTGAACATATAAAACTCGACTTTACAAAAGCTGGAGGCTTAGTGTTTGTCCAAACAAAAAATAAGTTCATGAAGTGCTTTTGTAAAACCTTGACATCTAGTAAAAACTATTTCTGTACAGAGAATGATTCTACGCTCCAACAAGAATTATTAGAGGAGGGGTGAGTCTCTGTCCTGGTTTCAGTGGTTAGTTCAATACTTTTCATTCCTGTCCATACTTAGATATGAATGTACTTGAGAAGGACTATATGTAAGTGATAAGACTGTAGATAGATATAAAAGCGCTTTAAAACTGCCATTCTTAATGCGAGTTGAAGATTGAAGGTAGCAGAGATAGAAGGATTAAGCTTAGCTCCAAATGCTCTGAAGAGACCCAGTAGTCAGGTGTTGCAAATAAGACCTAAAAAAAAAAAAAACCTTTGGCAGAAATGTGCACATTTATCCAGGACTGAGGAAGCATTCTGCAGAGTGACAGAGAAGTACATTGACAAGACAGTAGTGTAATGGGAAGGAAAACTACAATATTTAGAATATCAGGCCAAGAGGGAGGCTGGGGAAGAACGACAAGGACACCCGCCGCCGCAAGAACTAAGTTTCAGGTTGCATCTGCATTTGTATGTGCATGGCATGTACTACTATACCTAGACAAGGGTGACCATACAAGAAAATGTGTCATAGGCATGAAAGGACTGTTCTGCATAGTTAGAAGAAAGCTCCATGTCAGTGCAGGGAGTTGAACTGTTATCATGCGTTACACAAAGATGACTATAGAAGACTATGAAGAGAAGGCATTTAGAAAAACATTACTGGGAAAGGTGAGGAAAAAGCAGAATTAGATGCTCTCTCCTTGTCTGCTGAATCGTCGCAACTTTATGGGTCAATTCAGATGAGAAAGTTCCCCACACATCTAGTGCCTTGACAGCAAGCAGAACTAATTAATCTGAAGAGTTTCGATTCAGAATGGACTCCTGCTTCCCCAATGCCTTTGGGTTGTGGAATTCATATCGGACTTCTTCGGATTAGGCATTTACATTAGAAGAGCCCTGCTGGATTAGACCAGTGGTCCATCTAGTCCACCATCCTGTTTCACACAGTGGCCAAACAATTGTCCCGGAGGGCCAACCAACAAGTTACAGACTGAGGCCAAGGCCTTCCCCTGATGTTGCCTCCCAGCACTGGCATTCAGAAGTCGACTCTCTCTGAATGAGGAAATTCTCTTTATTCACCAAGCATGACTGGTAGCCACTGATATTCTCATCTTCCACGAAGCTGTCTAATCCTCATTTAAAGCCATCCGTGCGCACGGCCATCTCTCCTGGCAGTAAATTCCATAATTTAATTACTGAGTAAAGAAGTATTTACTTTTCTTCATCCTGAATCATCTTTTGTTTAAACTGAACAATTCAAGTTCCATTTGAGCGTCACTGCATGATATCTGCATTAGGGAAAAGGCTGTTTCGGTGTCCACTCAAATCCTGTCTTCTTGAGCCCTATCCAAGGGTAATCCACTGGCAAAGGGAGGCTTTGTCCTATGGATTGCCTTGCTGGATCTGTGATTCATGCATGCAACAGGGAAATGTTGCCATCTGTTTTGTTTTGTTCTGTTGTGTTCGTTTTCTACTGGCTCTGTTCCTCTCCTGTATTTCATTTCAGCCTCACACAAAGTAATTGAATAGGTGAAGCTTATTCAGTACTTATCTCCCCTCCCCCCAACATTTCAGTACCCCTTCTGTGAGTTTCCAGCTTTTGTTTTAAAAATCCAAGTCCTTTTACCTGTGATGTGTAAAGTGTGTGAACTGTATTCTGTGCAGTTTTAAGAACAGTCCGCTCAAGGTGGGGCAACAGGGACCGCTGCCATAGGTATAATAGAATAGGCATCCAAGATAATATAATACGTTGGCTGATATTAAACTGACGTAATGTTTTCTTTTAAGCATGAGGTAATAAAGCACGCTTCCAAGATTGTAGATTAAAAGCCAAGTGCTAGCCTGCTCAGTGGCTTAGTAAGGGCAGCAAGCCAGGCAGAGTGGCACTTCTGCAGGCCTAAAAGAATAAAGCATGTTCAGCCACTGAACACTGCTGGCAGAGGGAAAAGAAGACTGGAAATGTGACAGATGTAGGGAGCAGGTGTTTTGCACAATAGTGTATGTAGTGAGCTCTTCCTCTCATCACTGTGGATATCGTCCCAGACAAAAAGAAAGATAACGTACTTAACTGTCATAGATCTCCTCAAAGGGCCTTGAATCAGGAAATTTATTCAAGTATCCATCAGGGCCGGGAAGAAGTGAGCTTCTCACCTAGCAAGAGGGAGAGAGCAGGTGGGTATCTGTGAAAAGAGAACATAGTTTAAAATGCTGAAAGGAACAGAGAAAAGCAGAGATCCACTGGCTGAAGAAATATTCAAGTATCCATCAGGGCCGGGAAGAAGTGAGCTTCTCACCTAGCAAGAGGGAGGGAGCAGGTGGGTATCTGTGAAAAGAGAACATAGTTTAAAATGCTGAAAGGAACAGAGAAAAGCAGAG